>NW_007734587.1:70386-74481 GCF_000696425.1 Galeopterus variegatus | reverse complement strand
AATGCCAATGTTCAGTAAGGAATGGAATTCCTCATATACCTTTTGGATGTTTATGTCATGCTAGATTTTTATTGTATGGAGCTATCATACCAGGAGTCCATTTGTATCTTCTGTATCATATCAAGGTTTGTAAAACATATTTTTGAAAGTGTAACATTTTGAAAGCATGGGATTTGTTAGCAGCAGAGACCCTGGAAATTATTTAGCTCAATCTTTTCATTTTACAGGTAAATAAACTAAAACCAAGAAAAGGCATGTGCTTTTCTGAAGGTCATATGGTTAATTAGTAGCAGATCTGAGTCCACAGATTTCTGACTGACGGACTAGGGCTGCTAACAGATTTCTTCTGTAGCTATGTTCCTAAGTGAGCCCTCGAATGCAGCTAAGGTTATTGTGATTGCTACCACTTGATCTAAATAGTGATGACTTTTGTGCTTTCCACTGCAAACATTTTCACACTTTGTTTCTTTACCTCTGGTGAGTATAGATTTAAGAATATTAGATTTTCTTTATGACAAATATTTTTGTTTTTGGGAAAATGCTCTAGTGATACATCTCCACCCTGCTTGGTTGGAGCAAGGTGCAGCAAGGGGGATATGAGAAAGGGTGTGATGATCAGGAGAGCATTTGGAAAAAGAAATACTGCCCAGCGTCTATTTCCTCTTTAGCAGAAAGATAGAGGATCAATGTTTTATTTATTGTATGAAAAATATAAAGAAATCTAGAAAAATCTTAGAGTTAATAATTATTACTCTACGTTATAAAGAATAGATTATAAATTGCAGCCTGAGGTATTTGCATTAAATACATAGATTCTGGCTTGAAATAAGAGGTAAGATATAGTGATACATTTAGTTCATCAATTGGCAATCTAGTTTCTATAGCACTTGTATATTTGTTTAAATAATATGTATATATCTGAGACCAATAACTGTTCAGTTCAATCAGTTTGGTGAAAGGGAAAAAAGAGACATTAGTTATCTTGATGGTTCTCCCCAACTCTCATCCACAGTGGAGCTGATTTTATTTTAAAACTTCTTACCAAATAGGAATGGTATATTTCAATCAATATCATTTTTAATGGCAATCAAAGTCCTGGTGTGAATGTTCGTGTGAACCGAAATTCTATATGGTTTTTGAATCTATGTATCTTAGAAGTGTGTTGGAGAACTGGTCATTTGAGCCAGTGATTTATTTTAAAGCATAGTGAATATTCAAAGTACTAGTATACTTCCCCAGTACTTTCAGTATACCAAGCACACCACAATCACATATCACGGAAAAATGTGTACCTATTGTATAGTTACTTAATAAAAATGTATTGCAAGCTTACCATGTGCCAAGCACTGTGTAACATATTGGATTAAGTGATAAGTATGTTTACAAGTGTATTTTCATCAAGAGAGAGAAATGGAGAAAAGAGAAGGAGCAGAGACCTAGTTCAATTATTCAATCATTACAAAGTATAAAATGATGTAGACTGCGAATTGTTGGGGTTTTTTTCTGTTCTGTTAAAGACAGGAAAGAAAATTAGATGAAAATTTGAAAGAAGTTATTCCCAGTGTTCATATTATATGTTTTTCTTTTGCTCCTGATTCTTAACTGGTATAAGATGAATTAAGCTTCTCTTCAAATAAGTATGTAGGCTAGATACCAGAAAAAACTTCTCATCCAAAAAATGTATAAAACCATACTATCTTTGTTTGTAGAAAACATTAGAAGACTCATTTATGGATTCCTTTAAGGAGAAAAGTGGGCAGGTGATGGTGCATTATTGTATATAACTTGGGCTAAAACTCTCTCTAGCTTTTTTTCTGTAAAGAGCCTAGTCCATTTTGAGGGCTTAATAAATACTGAATTATAAGTAACATTCTCACATAGCTTCTGGGGATGGACTCTCAGTCTTAATAAGACTTTTCCAACTCCAATTTTCATGATTTGCTGCTGTGTAGGTAATAGCTGTGAATTCAACGAGATCTATAAATGCAAAGTATTTTGTAGTCTCGATATGTCAAAGATAAGATTTCACTGAAAGTAGCATTATAAGGAAGACTATTGAATACCTCTAAAATGCGGGTGGAAGGACGTTGCATAGAATTTCACATAGGCTGACCATGATAGGAAGTGCTTACCTGGGTTAATTTTAAGGTGAGATTCATTGGGAAGTATGATGAAACAGAAATGAGACGGAAGATCATTATGCTCAAAAATGAAAGCTGCAGGAGGATTTATGGTGGAACAAAAGCAGAAAGGACCAGAACTAGTGAATTGGGTAAAAGTTCAGAATATACCAAGTTGGTCATTTTTTTTTTTTGTCTTTTGTCTTTTTCCATGTCCGGCAATGGATCGCAACCCTTAGTGTTGCCCCCGTACCAGACCGGGGACCAGCAACGGGATTGCAACCCTCAGCGTTGCCCCTGCGCCTCGCTCAGCCAGTGAGTGGGAACCGGTCTGTATGTGGGATCCGAACCCTCGGCGGGAGCGCTGCCGCGTTTCCCAAGCGGCGCACTATCCAGTGCGCCACCAGGCCGGCCCAGGTCATTTTTGTACGAATGCATCCTGCTCTAGACACTGTACAAAAGAGCATGGTGTGTATATATATATGATGGTAAGATGTGACGGATGTGTAGGCAGTGTTCAGAAAAATGGAAGTAGAGATGAGGTTAAGGCAACTTTTGGATTAATGTGGTCACAGTATAATTGATGCAAAGAGAGAGTATGTCGTAAATTGCTTCAAGGGAATCAGAGGGCAAGAGGGTGCCTGAGCAGACTCTCCGAATAACAGTGTCAGAGCATCTGCTGCACAATATGGTTTGATCCTTTTGAAGCCCCACTGTATAACTCGCTTGTCATTTGGCTTGAGAAAAAGATGACAGATCTGCCAGGAACACTCAGAAAAACTTTTCTTTTTTTTCAGGAAAGGGTACAAGCCAGCTGTTCTTGTATTGATTTTTTTAACAAATGCATTGATCTTAGCATTCTGAATTTACCTGGGATTTTAATATTTCATATATCATATGTTGAGGAAAAATACTGCTCTAGGACTTAGAAACAAGATGAATCCTGGCAGGTGGATTTACTTAGATAGCACGGAATCGTTTTAAAGATTAGGAAACCCCTTGTTTTATTTCTCATGCTATGCTTCATTATCTTTTCTCTGAGTTGCCCTTCTCCTCTTGAAATGAATTCAGGATTTGACCTTTTCAAACTGTGTGGAAGACTAAGATTGCGAAGGCACCACTTGTGAAGAAATCCAGCTTTCAGAGAAGCAGAAGTTACACCTCGGCTCCCACCCCTCAAACACAGAGCTACCCCTCCCCCACGCACATATCAACACACACACACACACACACAAACACACGCGCGCGCACACACACATGCACACGCACGCACACGCACACACACACACACACACGCACTCTGCAGCATCTCTATGGGTGAGCCGATGATTGCCTTAGTGCTCCTCTTTGCCTCTTCTAGTTAAGTTGAGTAGATTTTCCAAAAGCTACATCCGAATACATTACTAATTTCCTTTAAAAACTTGGTGACTACACATTGCCTTTAGTGACTGTAGCACAGTGTTCAAGACCTGAGTCTGACTGGCCTTTTCAGCCTCATCACCCTCCACTACCCTCCATGAACTTTATGATCTGGTTTTCTGGGTCTCCTTGCTGTTCCTGAACACGCCGTTTTTTTCCTTAATGATTCCTGCCCTCTGATGGCTGCTTTCTCTGCCCAGAGTTGTCTAAAGTCCCCCTACTTGTCTGCTCCATCAGACCAATTCCAACTCATTCGCTCTTCCTGGCTTAGTTCAACAGTCACCTCTTGTGGGATGTCTCCTTCAAAAGCAGAGTCCGCGGTTCCCTTCTTTGTGCAATTAGAGTATTAGAGTATTTCCTTCATCCCTAGCTTTGTGCTTATTACCTCGGTGCATCAATTTCTTGCTATTGCTGTTGACGATGGCTTTTCTCTCAATGTTGTGAACTCGTTAAACCAAGAAACACAGTCTACTCATATCTGAATCCCCACGACCTAGCGCAGCCCTTGCTCGTGGGAAGTATTTGTTGAGTATTTATTGATTAGGCACTATTCCCA
>NW_007734587.1:67933-69313 GCF_000696425.1 Galeopterus variegatus | reverse complement strand
GGCGTATGGAGCATGAGCTGGAGAAGGCTCAACAGAATGCTGGAAGACCAGCTAGGAGGTCACTGCTCCATCCGGACAGTAGACGAGGCTGGGCTAAACTGAGAGGTGGAAGTGGGGAAGAAGAAAAAAAGCAGAGAGGCATGAGAAACACTTAGGAGTCAAGTGATGCCCCTGTGATTGATTGATTAATTGTGGGTGAGGAGCAGAAGGATGGGGACGTAGTTGAGCATTTTGGAGTGGAGGAAGATGCCCACTCTCTGGCCTGGGAAACTATGCAGATGGTGGCAGCGAGTGATGTGCTAACTAAAAGTGCAGGGCTGGGTTAAAGGGAAGAGGACAAAATCGGCTCTGGACATTTGAAATGAGGGGCCCGTGGGAAGCACAAATGAGGATTTGGGGGTCTACAGCTCAGGGTCCGAAGAAACATTTGAGTCATCAGCACGTGCATGTAATTGAAATCATGGGAGCGAATGAGGTCACCAAAGACAGAGACTAAAAAGATAAGAGAGGCTGGGACAGAATGAGGGGATGGAGTCCTCTGGGAAGACCCGGGATGTGCAGAAGGACAATCAGAAAGAAGCATTTGAGATCATGGGATCTAAGGATGATCATGGTTTCAAAAGGAAGGAAGTAGCCATCTGTTCACAAGCTGCCGAGACGCCAAGTGAGACAAGGACTGAGAGATGTCATTTCCTGTAGTCACAAGGAGGACTTGTGTTTTGGTGGGACAATGAGGGTACAAGTGAGATAACAGTCAGTTAATCTGCGGATGAAAGTGAGGAAGCGTAGGTGGTAAGACAGTGTTTTTGAGAAGCTGTGTGTGAAGGAAAAGACAGAAGGCAATTTTTGTTTTCCATGAGTTCTCTGGCTTTGGGACCCTTCCCACTTGTGACCACATTTATTCTCCCCCCTGAACATCTTTTACATTATTGTAGTTTTTTAAGTAATGGATTTTCAAAACCTGCAAGTGCATCCAGTTTAGGGAGATAGTGAAGATTTCCACAGTAGGCCCCAAAGGCTCCATTTCAGATGTATTCAAATGTCTTTTTAGTAATACGGCTGGTTTTTTTTAATCTCATGAATAATTATAATATATTAAAAATTAGATTAACTCTGAGGTGTTCTGATTTAAATAGGTATATGGAAGACCTGGAGCCCCAAACTCAGGTCCTCTACCTGATTTTGTGAGGTAGCCCCTCTCAGGCATTTCCAAAGAACCCTCTGGGTCCGGGGAACTGATATTTAAAAATCATCCCCTAATTCACAGGTTATTTGGGCTAAATGACACTGACTGTCAACCTCCTGATTCTGAGCTTTCTCCCCACAGCCTTCTTCTGTACAGTTACTGAGAAATGCCCTTTGCTGTCAGCAAACATGCTG
>NW_007734587.1:60618-66691 GCF_000696425.1 Galeopterus variegatus | reverse complement strand
AAAAGGGGAGAAAACAAACCACAATACGCTTCAGAAACTTTTCAGTATTGGTATTGATACTCTCATCTGATAAATGAGAAAGCTGAGGATCAAAGAAATCGAGTGACATGTCTCAACTCACAGAACTGGTAAGGGGAGAGACAGATTTTTCTTGAATCATTTCCAAACTGTTCTTATTGCAACAGTAAGTTTAGAAATCAACAGTCTTCAGAAATGCAACCAAGTACTTGCCCTAAGGAGGACACGGGGCTGCCTTTCCTTACTCTGACCCTTCACAGTAAGCCATGGAGATCGTACCATTCATGGTTTCCTCGTGGAAATGTGGGTCAGCTGGAAAGCTACGTTTTAACAATAACATCACAGCCAGTGAGCAGGAAGACCCGGGTAACAGCCACAAGTGAAATATGAGGTGCTAACAGGATGGGTGCCCTCAGAACATCCAACTCCAGACTGAGGATGTCAATCTCAGTGCCTGTGTTTCCACTGTTAGAGCTTTTTAAAAATTCATGGCTTTTCAGATTTTGTCTCTTTAAAAAAGCAAAGGTCCCTCAATGAATTCAGTTAATTAATCCTTTGTTCAGACTTTAGTTAGTCACAATCTTTTCTTGGGTATCGTAGTGAAATTATCTAAGGCCAAGATCAAGACTTCATTCCTCGTAGTGACGGCAGATGGGGATTTGGGAGGGATCTCCCCTACCATTAATTTTTAAAGAACTAAAATTCACATGTGAGCAATCCATTAGAACACTTGGCCCTGTCACTATGACAACCCCCCACGCCCCCCCTTCTTTTCCACATATTTTCTCTCAAAGGGCTCCTTTATGAAGGACCACTCTCAATGACCATTTAAAGTGAATTTTACTGATGTAAAAATGCTGGGAGTTGGATCCACTTGAGCTAAATGTCCTAGGGATGCCTCTGGTTCCAGTTACCTCACGAGGGAGGATTTACACTCCTGCTCAGCTGCCCTAACCTCTGTCCAAGGTGCCGACACACTTTCGCTTGGACAGTCATGAATGTGAAAGAAAACACCCCGGGAAACGGTTCTGATGGCCACTCCGCTGACATCAACTGCTGTAGTCTAGGTTGCGATATTGTTCTTGCGATAGCATTCTATCCAGCCTATTACTTGAATTGGGATTGGAAATGCTATTCAACCAAGGAGGCTTTCCTGTTCTTTAAACCCAGTGGTTCTCAACCAGTCATCGGCAATGTCTGCAGACATTTTTGGTTGCCAATACTGAAAGTACAATGGAGAGGCCTCTAGTGGTTGAAGGTCATAATATTGCTAAATGTCCTGAAATGTACAAGATAGACCCCGTGACAAGAATTATCCAGTCCAAAATGTTCATAGTGTCAAGGTCGAGAAATCTTGCCTTAAGTAAATCCCCAGAGAAAGGGACAGTACTGATGTCCCTTTTCTGCCATGATAAGTCGGGAAAGCTTTCTAAAGAAAAGAGCAGTGTGGATACAAGTTCTAGCACTGAGTCAGACAGACATGGATTTTACTTCCAGACCTGCCACTTATAAGCTCTGTGATCTTAGATAAGTGACATGACCTCTATACAACCCAGTTTTCTTATCTGTAAACTTAGCAATAGTATTACCTCATTGGGTTGCTGTGAAGAATCATCAAATGCATACAAAATGCTTAGCTCAGACTCTAGCAAATATGAGGAGATGTTGGTTATGATTCTTATTTTCCAGCAAGGCCTTTATCAACTTGCAGTTTGATGCACTCAAACCAGACACAAATAAGTCTTGATACAAACTAGACCCAGATCCATAAACCAAGTGCATTTTTCTAGAATTAACTATTGCTTAGCCCACTGTTGCTCCTGTGAGCCTTTTTTGTTGCAAAAACAAAACACAAGGGATGAGAGCAGCACGACCAACATGTCCAGTCGCTGACATCCATCCCTCCTTCATACATCGTGCCTGGCTAGGCTGGTGGCAGGGTGCATGTAAGGATGAGCAGGTCGGGTGCGAAGGTGAAACAGGTGACTAAGACTTGATTTCTGATAAAGGACTTAAGGGACTGATTTAGAATGTGGGAATTAAGCCACCAGGAAATGATAAAGTGCCAGGAAAATGTGACCAAAAGTCAGAGACCTCTACAGCAGGTGCAAAGAGAAGAGACTACCTCTGAGGAAGGAAAACTTTGAGGAGGTTGTACATCGGGGACTGGATCTGAAAATGCAGAAATGATTTCATTAATGGATATTTGGAGGAGACTGTATAGACAGAAGGAATGGCCTGACCAATTAATTACAGTGAGGCAATAAATCATGAGGTATACAGAGGATAGGATTTAGTTTAATATGGCAGGCACATCAGTTATATGTGGTGAGACAAAGCTGCGAATACTGGGCAGGGGTCCTGGATTGCAGGGGGTCACGGAAGTTACATAGTCACTGCTCTTATGGAGCTCAGAGACCTCCACTCAGAGAATCACCATGCAAGAGGTCAGTACTATTATAGAGGTAGGCACAGCACACTATGAGAGGATAGAGAGGAAAAGGTCTGCCTTGCTTGGTGAAGCCAGGGACAGCATCATAATAGAGGCGATTTTCAAGATGAGACCTGAAGGCTGGGTAGGAGGTTTCCAGGAACAGAAGGAAGCAGGACATGGATGCTGGGAAGATAATCCAAGCAGAAGAAACAGACTAAGCTGTGACATGAGAGCGAGGAGAGGAATTTGATATTGTTGAGCCAGGAGTGGGTGTGGGGATGTGGCAGAGGATGGGATTGCAAGGGTAGACCTGAGCAAGATCACGGGATGTTTATGCCGCGTTAAAGCATTTGAATACTTCTCTGCAGAGATGGGGGGTGGGTCACAGGGCAGGTTTAAGATGGGGAACAGTAAGGAGAGATTTGTATTTAATAACACCACTCTGGCAGCTCTGGGAAGAATGGTTCGAAGAGGTGAAGACTAGCTGGGAAAAAGCTAGTTAGGCAGATGTCAATTGTTACGGCCCAGGGGACAGCAGTGGAGAGGCTGGGCCCAGCAGCACTGGTGGGGATGTGGCAGAGGAACTGAGCTCCTCTGAGCTCAGGAAGCAGACTGGAGACTGACTCGGAGACTGACAGACACTGAGGTGGTGGGAGGAGCAGGTGGAGAGGACAGAACTGGACCTGACTCAAACCCACTCTGGGGTCATTATTGTCACAGGCCCCAGCGTCACACTGTACAGGTTCAATACTACTTACTAGTTCAGGTGTCAGTTTCCTCATTTTAAAATTGGGACTAATAAAAGCAGTGCCAACCCCATTTGTTTGCTGGAGAATATAATTTTAAAAAACAGTTAGTGCAGTGCTGGGCACATGGTAAGGGTTTCATACAACTCCTCTTCCTCTTCCCCCTGGTTCTTTCTGTTATTACTTTTGCCATCATCTTTAACATCATCATCATCATTTCAACACCATCATCATTGTCAATGATTGTGGCTCAAATGACAGGGTGGTGAAGTTGTTCTCTAAGTGAACAGGTGCAGGTGGAGGCACAGGAGAGGATCATGGTCTAAGTTTTCCAACGTAAACCACCCATTCGCCAAGTCAAGGCTGTCGTGGAGCCACCATCTACTTTCATGCTGTGGACCCAGGAATCAACAAGGTAGAGCGAACTTACTACATACGCCCTTTTAACTTTAATGAACTCAATTAAACACTCTTGGCAGAGGGAGACAGAAAGCCTGGAGAAAAAGAGAAGGCAAACGGAGACAGGGGAAAAGAGGAGGATTTAAGTAGCAGAGTTAAAGCAACCCGCCAATAAGCACTGGCCTCAGGATTAGTGGCAGGAGATGAGTGTTAGCTACCTTGAGTGGCATCCAGCGTGCAGAGGTCCACACAGCTCAGATGACGCATTCACACAGACTGACCCCCTTCGTCTGTGCCCCAATGAAGACAGAGCTGCCTCATTCCGTGCTGGTGTCTTGAACCTGTAAAACGGTGTCATTTCCAACATGTTGTTTTCCTAAGATTTTTACAGGCAATTTGCAATATGTGTTATTTTTGTTTTAAGAGCTGACATTAGAAACCAACCTCTATATAAAATGCTGTTGCACTCTGTGTTCACTTTTTCTTCACCTTAGAAATATGCTCTTTTCCTGAGTGTTCTGCTAGAAGACTTCCAGCCACAAAATAATGTTTGATGTGTAGCCATCGTGCTGAAAGTGTTCGTGTTCATTTCATTGTTTGATCACATGAATGATATCTGCACCAAGGAGATCAGGCAAATTTTCATTCTGGAATATAAAACTCCAGAGACACTTCCTTAACAAAAGTGGATTGAAAATCTCAGTTTCGGATGGAAGTCTTGGGTGGGGGAAGGTTGCATTAATAACAACAATGTCTGAACTTTGTCTTTTGTGACCTCAGATGAGAGAGAGAACAACCAACCACTGATTGCAAATGAATTAATTAGATTTCTTCTTACATTTATATTTCAGATTAAAGAACTATTGGTGACTATTATGCCCCAAATAGGTCTGTGAAATGAACATGTCTCTTCTCTCACTGATGTTTCCTAGAGTCAGGTAAACCTGGATTCAAGTTCTGGTCCTACTCATTCCTAGCTGTAGAACCTCAGTGGGCGGTTGTGACAACTCAAAAAGTTAAATGAGATAATATGTGAAAACGCCATGTGTAATAAATGCAAAGCTTTTAACAAGCACTAGCTACTGCTGTGGGGGCACTTGCTGGTTCTATTCTCGCCTGCGCTTGCTGAGCGTCTTCAGTGGGGAGGCAGGTGGGCAGCCACGGGGCAGCCTGTGCTGTGCATAGCTGGAGCCACGCACAGCTGGGCTCGTTCAGTTCAATTCACTCTCGAGAAATAAAAGCTGCTCCAAATATATGTCATCATGTCCCCAGTAAACTTAAAGTTGATCTCTTGGGTTCTTTCTACCGTCTCATGATGAAGGGGAGAGTTGTCACTCACCTGGTTAATCTAGGGTGCCAGCTGGCTGAGCAGATCATTCAAGCTGACACAGGCAATTTGGGGTTGGAGCTGTCTGGCTTGGTCATGCCCATTGATCATATGCACTGTCTAATTACGAACTTCTCTCTCTCAGCCCGTGTTCTTAGGCTGCAGCCCCCTCAGCAGCGTTCTGATTAGCATCAGGAGATGCAGCAATGCATGCACACCATGTGAGGTGCACCCGGCAGAAGTGAGGCACACCTCCCACCAAAGGCTTTTTGAAACCCTCAGACTGCACGGCCATTGATTTTATCAAAAACAGAGAGACAGAGTCAATTTCGTTTACTTTTTTAAGATAAAGAAAAATAAAAGCAAATGACTGAAAGACCCCTCAGACATTCTTTAGATTAAGAGCTTGTGTAAATTTTCTGAATAGCGAACATCGTTTATTTGATGTCGATCATTGCCCCTTACGAAGTTTGGAGGGATTGTATTAATTCTAAACTGAGTGATTAATTAAACTGACACCTGGAATCCCTTCTTCCCTTCAGTTTTGGTGGTAATTAATCATGGCTATTCCTGGCTTTTAATAACATTAGAGTTGTGCTTTGCTGTATTGCTTTGGTTGTGGCTTTGAAACTCAGTCATGTCAGCATACAAAAATGCAGAGAATAGGTTCAGAAATATAAATGAACCTTGATTTTCCCCACCCCAGAAAGGGAGCTCCTGGAGTCTTCTAGGAGAACGCTTCCTGTCATTAGCCGTTCCAGTATCCACTAGGACCCAGGTGTCTGGAGCTTGTCAGGGTGCTTTCAACAGGAGGCCAGAGTGTCCAGGCATGTTCTTGAACAGTGGGCCATTTACCTATTTAGATGGGATTTAAGAGCTTCAGATCAATGGGCAAGAACATGAAATAGGAAATGCCCTGAGGATCTTAAACTCACTAATATAATTTATGTTGAAAACCAGCACACATTTTTAAACCCTCTTTTCAAAATAAAGTAATAAATTTCTGATTTAAGATGGTGATTTTACACTTCTCAACTCTCCCAAAATTCATATGAATATTTGGACAGTAAGAAAATAGAAATTGTTGTCACACACACACACACACACACACCCCTCCTATCAGTTATGTGTCAGTATGTCATTTCCCAA
>NW_007734587.1:38353-60118 GCF_000696425.1 Galeopterus variegatus | reverse complement strand
CACACACACACACACACACACACCCCTCCTATCAGTTATGTGTCAGTATGTCATTTCCCAATGTTTGGAAGGCCTGTGGTGACTAAAAGACTCACGGTTGGTGGCAGATGCTGACACACACATGAACCAAGCAAGCTTCCTTTCCCGAGGATCTTCAAGCTGCATCTTGGTCCTTTTCCACTTTTTGAGCAAGATTTCCAAGGTCCATATCAACAGAAACCTCAAGGCAATCACAACATGTTTTCTGGAAAGTAAAAAGACTGAAACTAGAAGGGGCTGGTGACAGAGTGCTGAGTTTTGGGAGTTATAATTCCAACAAGTAAACTGCAGGCTGGGGTGGAGTCAGGGGAGCCCTGGTGCAGGTGGGGGACTGTCATTGCTCATGAATTTCACCTCCTTGGCAGATCAAAGAAGAGGAGTGAAGACAGAAGAAGGCTCGGCTCAATCCTGGCGTGCCGTGGAGAAGACTGTCACGGGATCATGAGAAACAAGCTAGTAGTCAGGCCCTTTAATTCATTCTCCAGCTGTATACCAGAAAAGGGAATTCCACTTACATCCGAGTATACACTTGCCAGCTGATCTGTTTTACATGCCCATCTATTTTTTGCATGCTATGAAATCAACTGTATCTTTAAACTGTAGTCTTTTGGATGTGATGAGGAAAGTTGATTTTTCCCCTTGGTACAGTTGAAGGGCACAAAGGGTTTTTCTCTCAGTATATAAGTAGATACCTCATAGCCATGGGAAAGGGCCAGCAAACCACATTAAAGATTAAAAATTAATAACAAGGCCAATATATCTTTAGTCTGATATAAAGCAAGCCTCGTTTACCAATGCTAAGATTTTTCTCTCCTTCTGTCTCTCCCCATCTCTTGTTCACTGGGATGTTTTCCAGCCTAACCAAGAGAACACTAGATATTCTTTCTTTATTTTCCTATCTAATTCTGTTATTTTCTCCCTAGTTGAGAAGCAGGCCATCAATAATGAACTTAACATGTCCTCAGTTGCAGGATGAGTATAATAGCAGGATGACATCGCAGGACACTTTTGAGGACTGAATGTGAGAATGCACACAAAACACTCCGTGCAGCGCCCAGCACATGCAAGCACCTCATAAGAGAAAAACCCAGAAAGATTATGACACAAGCACCATCATTTTTGACTAAGTTACAAACATTCACCAACCATCAGATGCCTGGCCTGTACTCAGTGACAAACAGCAAACTCTGTGCCCATAGATAACTTGGTATCAGGACAGGGCACGGGCCTCCAAAAGGCTTGGGGATGATCCTGACCACAGCTAGCAGGTGTTATATTCCTTTTTATTGTGTCCTCTGTGTTCAAATGCTACCAGTCCCCTTCCTCTCATTAAGGGAAGTTGGGCTTGCTTCTCTTTCCTTCAGAAACCAAAGTAGAAACTAACCCACATGGTCCCCAGAACAGTAGGAACTAAGAACTAGAAACTAAATCTCTAGCAATCTGAGCTGGTGAACATGCTGAGAAGGACCTTGCTTGACCCTCATCTGACCATCTGTCTGGAGAATTTCTCTGTCTACTGCTGTGGCTAATTGCTGCTTCGGTACGAGAATGTAAGAGGGAACTTCAAAAAGTTCATGAAAAGATTTGTACTATCTTTTAATTCTGCTTTTCCATGAACTGTTTGATGTACTCTCATATAATATAATCTTATTGTATCACTGTTGAAATTGTCTGGCAAGTCTGCTAAATGACACTGAATAGAGCTCTATCCAGGAGACTCTACCTGCTCTAACAGACAAGCCCCAAACCTCAGGGGTTTAACACAAGGTTGCATCTCACTTGCCTCGAGTCCAAATCACTGATTCCTAATCTGTGGGCAATTCTCTTTCAAGCAGTGATTCAGGACCCAACCTCCTTCATTCTTGAGTGAGGGGCTTCCAAAGCCAGCACGTGTCCCTGCGAAGCCAGGTGAGAGGGAAAGAGCTTGGATGGGTCAGGACAGTACTCATTCCTTCTGCTCACATCTCACTTACTAGAACTTCGTCACATGGCCATACCTAACAAGTCTGGAAAATGTAGTCGACTGTGTGACCCTGAGCAAGAGGAAGCTATGTTGAAAGTCAGCCATGAAAGCCCAGCAAAAGATCCAATGACAAACCCAGTCTAGAGAGTGCTATGCTCATCCCGAGTGAGCGTCCAGCACGTACACACATAGCCCGAAATGAAGCTCAGGGAAAATACTTCGAGTCAGGAAAATTCACAACCATACTTAGGGGCATCCCACCTATGAAAGTTATTTAACCTAGGAAAGAGAAAAATATGATAACAGTGCCATCCCCAGTGATCCAGATGGTGAGGTCTCTTTGAAGGATCTGTGGAAGACAAAGGAGAAAAAAGGCTGAGAAGGAGGCAGTGTTGTAAACGAAGTTGCTACGAGAAATGATGCCTCCTAGAAACCCCTGCGTCCTGCTCCTCACATCCTATGCATGATAAATATTTTCCCAAATCATTCAGCACACTGTGACAGCTTTTGGTGGCTTCTTTCATACATCCAAGTATTTACGATTGAGGCTTCTCCTCAGGCTGCTTCATTTTCTTCCTCTGCAAACTTTTACAGTTATGCTCCATTATTTATGCTTTTTAATAAACTTTAGAAATTTAACATATACATGTATGTTGGGAAAACTGATATCTTATGGTATTAAATCTTCCCACCCAGAGATATAGTATATTTCTTGCTTTGTTCAAGCCACTTAATAAAGTTTCAACATTATTTTCATATTCTGTACATTCACTTACTACTATAGCAAACTTGGGCAGCTCAATTAGCCTTCTAAAGTCTAAGTTTTCTCTCCTTAATGAGATTAATAATAATTGGTATTTTTACAGGAGAGTACTGAGTATTAAATGAGATAATATATGTAAAATAATTTAGCATAGTAATAACTTTGCTTAACATAGCAATAACTGTTTAATAAATTAGAGCAATTATTATAATTATTATTAGATTTATTATACTTTTAGTTATTTGTTCACTTATGTATACATTAAGACTACAGTCACTTCCTCATATTTTCTAATTGGCTCTCAGAGGTATATAAGGAAGATTTTTTTAAATATATTCACCGGATTTATGATTTACTAGATTCTGATTATTTCTAGTAGTTTTTTAGTCAATTGCCTTAGTTTTTATGTAGGCATTAGAACATATTATTATTATAATAAATATTTTGGATCTTATCTCTAACACCTGAGCTTCATTTTAATCCTTATTTTATCACATTGGCTAAAACTTTCAGAACAATGCAAATTAATGGCAGTGATAGTAGGCATGCCTGTCTTGTTCCTAGGTTATAAAAGATAAGAGGTATTTTTGTTAAAGTGTAGTATTGAGATACATCCTATTTATCATGTTAAAAAAAGAAAAATTTTACTCCTGTTTTTTGTGTAGCTTGTTTTCTTATTTAATTTTTTTTTTTTTTGTCCTTTTCTGTAACCAGTAAGGGGAATGCAACCCTTGGCTTGGTGTTGCCTGCGCTGCACTCAGCCAGTGAGCGCACCGGCCATCCCTATACAGGATCCGAACCCACGGCGGGGGCGCCACTGCACTCCCAGTGCCGCAGTCTCCCGAGTGCACCACGGGGTCGGCCCTTATTTAAATTTTTTTAATTATATAAAATAGAGTTGCTTTTATAAAATATCTTTTGATCACCTATTATGTGATGTAATGTTTTTACATGTTTGATCTAATACTATTTTGAATTAAATTAATAGATTTTGAACCATTTTACATTAGTGGAGTGAATCTTACTTGGTTTTAATGAGTAAATCTTACTTGGTTTTAATATATTCTTACAATAAACTCTTGGACTTGATTTCTTAATATTTATTAAAGATAACTAAATTTATATACATTAATAAGACTAAACCATATATAACTATATATTTTTTTAATTTAATATGTTTCAGATTTTGGCATTGTATTATACTAAATTCATTAAATGATTTGAAACCTCTGTGTTCAAAATAGTTTATATAATGCAGGAATGATACATTTTTAAAAAGTTTGAAATTATTAACTCATAAAACCATCTGGAATTGTTACCTTTTCTGAAAGTAATTACTGTGCATCATTTTTAATTTCTTCATCTATTTCCACCAGGATTTTTTTAAAAAAGAAATAAGTAAAAGCACTGTGTTCTTTCTGTTAAAAATACTTTCTTAATATGAATCCCAATTTCTCTGTACAATGGATCAATTGTGTTACCGAGACCCCAAAGGTCGGTTGGCTCAGTAGCCCATAATTGAGAGACCAGGGCTGGTGTGAGAAAGGCAGCCTTTAATCAAGAAGCCTGCGGCCTGGGAGAACGGTGGACTTGTGTCTCAAAGATAGTCTCTGCCTCTCCCATGTTTGTTGAGGGGTTTATAGTGGTCTGTGGTGGAAAGCTGACTCATGCTGACCAAGTGGGGACTTGCAGACGTACTTGAGTGTTTCAGAGAATCATGAAGGAACTTCCTGGGTGGGAACTGACCATGTCACACTTCTTTCTCCATGAGTCCAGTTCCTGTTATTCTCAAATAAGATCAGGTTAGTAAGCTGGTAAAGATGGCCATCTGGGTTAATAATTGTTCTCTAATTATTTGTGTACAATGTGAGGGCAAGAGTCATTGTGTTCTGACAATTAGCTGCAGGCTACGTGGTTTGGGTTGCAGGAGAAAACAAGGTTTTAAATTCAAAGGTTTAACAAAATGGAGTCACTTCTGTTCAGGCTGGGACAAATTCTAGAGTCCAGTCCAACTCTGACAATCTATGACTGTGATTCTTTAATGAAAGCCAGGCAATTCCTGCTTTTAATGAAAAAAATAAAGAATAACCTTCTTGTAATGTATTGATCTGTTCTTTTCCATCTCGGTATCATTGTTCAGGCTCTTACCATTTCCCTCCGAGACACTCCTAGTTGGCTTCCTTCTGTGAGGCATCATCCCCTCTACTTTTAATGAAAAAAATAAAGAATAACCTTCTTGTAATGTATTGATCTGTTCTTTTCCATCTTGGTATCATTGTTCAGGCTCTTACCATTTCCCTCCGAGACACTCCTAGTTGGCTTCCTTCTGTGAGGCATCATCCCCTCTGATCTACACTCAGTATCAATGCCAAGTTTGGCTTTCTAAACCCACTTTGCATATAATTCCTCCTAGAACTGAGCCCACTTGCACGTATCGACACTAATTTTCATTCTTCTTTTCTTCAAATCCCAGCATTCACCTCTTCTATTAAGTCTTCTCTGTGTGCACTGGTGATTCTTCCTGCTATTAGCTTCTCTATCACATTCACGGTCTGATCCACTGTTTGCACATGGCCTGGGTCACTTTGTATTGTCATCCTTCTGTCTGTATGTCATGCTCACCCAGATTGATGATGTTGATGGTGGTAGGGGTGGTGAGCCTGTGGGGTCAGGTTTACATCCGAAAGTCATCCTGCAGACTTGGCCGATTGGCACCTTTTCCAAAGGCCACTAGAATGAGGGATGCGGCAGCCTCTGTTCTCTCATCTTCCTCTTCTATTCACCTACCAACCACTTCCATAAATATTTCCTAGGTGGCAGTCAGTTCTTAACTGTTCAAGAAAGGGAAAAAGCTTCACCCAGGGTAAATTAATAGACTAGACTAGACTAGACTAGACTAGGATAGGATAGAATAGGATGCAGCAAAAATGCCCTTAAGCAGAGATGATTCAGCCACTCATCCAGGAGCCAGTAAAGCACTTGGTTCCATCTCTGCAGAGTACTGGAGTTGGGCAGAGCTACAGATAACTAAGGTAGCTGTGACTTTCCTGGTGCAGATTACTTATGTGTTCTGAGTATTTGGCTCTCCTCAGAAGGAAATCTGAGACTTCCTGTACAAAATCAGACCCTGACTTTTCAAGGCTGGCAGTGGAGGAAGGATTTCTACATATGGAGCACCCGAACCTCTAGTTTAGACTTGTTTTTCCCTCTTCTATGAACCTTTTCCTTCTTAGTTTCTTACTAACGGCCACTGATACCATGGTAAAATCAAACAAGTTCAGTATTTTTTCTTGATTTCCTCATGGAGCAGCAGAAGACAGGCTGTAACATGAAAAACAAGACTACCCCAAAGACATATAACAAAATGGAAACTAATATCAAAAATAACAACTGACTAAACTTGCTCAGTGATTAAAAAAATCCCATGGTGCCTCCCTGTGACTGATATCCCTTTCCACTAGCGTGGAGGGCTGGACGTGGAGTTTTAGGGGAAGGAGTTAACAGTTTGGAAGCTGAGAACAGAAGCAATAGGGCCAGAGAACTCTAGAGTGTGAAGGAAATCTAAACACTGCCATCACTTTCTCAGAATAAAATCTAGATTCCTGACAGTGGTCTAGAAGGCCGTACGAGACTTGCTCTCCCGTTTCCCCTCATGCTTCATCTCCTGCTTCTTCCTGGGCTGCTCGCTCCTTTCTAGACACTCGGCCTGCCTTGCTCTTCCTCCAACAAGGCAATTTTTTTTCAGCCTCAAAGACTTTCATTTTATTTCGTCTTTGCTCAAAATCCACCATCTCAGTGTGCCCATCCCTAGTCACCCTTATACATAAAATCAGTCCTCATCACACTCTGTTCTCTTAATCTGCTTTACTTTTCATCATAAAATTTGATGTTGATTTCATATATCTCCTCCACTGAAATGTAAGTACCACAAGTGTGGGCACGTTGCCTGCATCTTCAGGAGATGAGCGTAATCGTACACCCTGCAGTGTTCCCGCTACTACTAATACTAGCCTCTGCCTTCCGTTTCATGTGTTTAAATTAGCATTTCCCCAAACCAAGATGTAATCTCATGACTACATCACTCAGAACGTTTAACTGCTGCTTATTGCTTACAGAATTAAATCAAGATTCCTCACACAGGTGATTTGGTTCCATTCCAGCCTAGCTTTTGTACTCATATTTTATACTTTTCTTCTCTCTCACCATTCCTCTACAATTTATTTCAACTAAACTGGATTTTGCAAAGTGCTAAAATAGTATTCTATATCCTCACCTCCATATGTCAGGAATTTACCCATTTTCTATGCCTTATCTCAAATCATTCCCTCTTCATGAAGAAAATTCCAACCTCCTTTGACGGAACGTGACTTAGCTCTGAATTACTGAAGAACTCGAGCTGTGTCTTTCCTGCTGCCCTCACCTTGTCTTTTTTCCTCCTCCAGCCCATTACAAGACGAAGACCGTGTTAGACTCAACTCCATATGACCCCAGCCAAGCAAAGTGCATGACACGTGTTTAATATTTATCTGCAGAGCACCTGTCGATTGCTGGCGGACTGGGTGAGTGCTGGATCAAAACGAAGTAACTGCTTGAGGTAGACGCTCGTATCAATTCCATTGTACAGATGAAGTCAGGAAACTCATCCCAGGTCGCAGTGGCGGAGGTGGGATTCCAACCTGTCATTCCATCCCCAGGTATGTGCTATGGCAAGGACGCACGTGAGGAGTGTGATCCGAAAGATCACGGGGAGCCTTACTTAGAAGGAAGAAAACCACAAGATCTGGAGATAGAACGTTTGGTGATTTGGGGTACAAATTTTAGAACGTCTGTTATTCTATTCTCATCACTGGTAGAGAGGGTTGATTTCTGAGCTTGACTCATCTCTGTGCTGTTCTATCTTTTTGATGGAAATAATGTACTGTCCAGATTTGCAAAACAGTCCTGAAAAATACGCATTCTACATGGCTGCGCAGTTGGGGCGCCTGATGTTTTAAGCCAGTCAACAATGTCTGTTCAAGACATTCAAGGGTCTGGGAATAATTAGTCAGCAGTCTTTGACAGCCAGACAGCAAATTATATTTATGAGTATACTCTGGTGCCCTCACAAGAAGCTCTTTAATGAGAGCAAAGACTATTTGTTCTCATCCATTAAACAATGTGTATATGGATGTTTGCCATTGGTTTGTACAACCCCCAGCTTTTGTTTTTAAAGATTGGAGTAGAGATTCCTCACACACATTGTTGTGTGGATCACTTGCAAAGGAAGATGAACTATATCGGTCAGGGTATCAACATTTCATGAACTTGAAATCTACGCTAATCTTTTGAAGGCACTTTAGCACATTTTTATTAGCTATTTGTCCAGATTGTATAATGGGAAGTATATTAAAGTTACATCTAGTAGTCTAAATCGTCCTCTCTCTAGTTTATAATCTGGGAAGATCATTTTATCTCTCTGGCATAAAATAGAGGATGGTAGATCAGACAAAGTTTCTCCTGTTTAAAAATTCTGATTATATGCTGGCCGTACGGTGGTGTGAAGAAGCAAAACTATACAGTTTATAAAAATGTAGTATAATTCATAGGTAGTCCTTTCTGGTAGTTTCCTATAAGTAAGTTTTCTAAGCTCCAGGAGGAGATATTAAAATATGTGAAGCAATGTCTGGATTCTTAAATTTAGCAGAGGAACTGGATTAAATGTTATTGGTCTATGTCAAGATCCCAACTCTATTCTGTGAAGTGAATTAAGCTAAGTCATGGGCTTCTGCTTCTTAGATGGTGCCGTATAATTCATAGGTAGTCCTTTCTGGTAGTTTCCTATAAGTAAGTTTTCTAAGCTCCAGGAAGAGATATTAAAATATGTGAAGCAATGTCTGGATTCTTAAATTTAGCAGAGGAACTGGATTAAATGTTATTGGTCTATGTCAAGATCCCAAGTCTATTCTGTGAAGTGAATTAAGCTAAGTCATGGGCTTCTGCTTCTTAGATGGTGCCGTTCTCCTAGCAACAAGTCTCTGTAGTACCTCTAGTTATGGAGAAATGGAAAGAGAGTAACGTGACGACCCAGTTACCTATTCAGTTCTGTGGGGAATCTCAGTAGAACGTGTTGAAATAGAAGTGAAATAAAATCCAACTCAGACTGCTGTAAAAAATAGGGGAGTTCATTTAAAATGGATATCTTCTTAGAATTATTTTTTAAATATGTATTTTCCCATCTATATATATGTGTGTATATAGCATATGTGTGTAATATACACAGAAATATATGATTTTTATATATATATAGTATGATTTAACACATGTAGAATAATATGCATGTGGTTTTTAAATATTTTTTGTCAGATAATTTGTATTGTAACTTGGGATATACAAAACAATTTTAATCATTTAACCACTGTACAGTAGTGGTTTATTTTTAACTAGTCTCCACACATATGGACATTTAGGTTGTTTCCAGTTGTTTGCTTAAAGACGACATGCCCAATTAATTATTTGCCCACCAGGGCAAAGAGGCTTTCTGGTCCAGGCCACTTGTTATAGCAGGGTCTCTCTTGCCTGGTTCTGCCTGCCTACCAGGATTTTGCATAAACAAGTTTTTATTTCTCTGGAAGAAATGCCTGGAACACAATTTTTGGGTCATATGATAGTTGCGTGTTTAGTATTTTAAGAAACTGCCAAACTGTTTGTGAGAGTGGCTGTACCATTTTACATTCTCACTAGCAAGGCACATGTGAGCCAGTTTCTCTGCATCCTTATCAGTATTTGGAATTCTGTTATTTTTTATTTTAGCTATTCTGATAGGTGTGTAGTGATACCTCATTGTAGTTTTAATTTTCATTAATTTACATTTATATTTACACTTAATATTATTTTACTTTACAAGGCTTAATCGGTTAATCACATTGAACGTCTTTCATGTGCTTTTTTGTCATCCGTTTATCCTCTTCAGAAGCATGTCTCTTCATATCTCTTGCCCATTTTCTAATTGGATTTTTTGTTCTAGATATTAGTTCTTTGTCAGATATGGGGTTTTTAAAAATTTAACCCCAGTCAGTAAATTGACTTCATGTGGGCTTTCACAAAGCAAAAGTTTAGTTCAGAATCCTTGCCAAGTCTAAGGATTCTATCTCTAGATCCCAAAGATTTTCTCCCTTTATTTTTTTCCTCTAAAAGGTGTTTTTGTTGTTGTTTTCTGTTGTTGTTATCAATGTTACATGCAAATTTGTGATTCATTGTAAGTTAATTTTGTATGAAGTGTGAGATTTCGGTCAAAGTTCAATTTTTTACCTGTGGTTATTCAATTTGTTCCAGCACCGTTTTTTGAAAAGACTATTCTTTATTGAAATGCTTTTGCATCTTCGCCAAAAACCACTTGAGCATATAAGGTACTTCAAAAAGTTCATGGGAAATCAAATTAAAAGTTAATACAAATCATTTTGTGCTCTTTTTGAAGAACCCTTATATGAGTGAATCTATTTCAAAGTTCTCTATTCTGTTCCATTGATCTGTTCTGCCAAAAGCATGCTGTCTAGATTACCTTAAGATCTGGTAGAGTGATTCCTCCTACCTTATTCTTCTTTGTTGAGATTAATTGGCTATCCTAGAGCCTCTGCCTTTCTATAGAAATTTAAGAATAAGATGAACTATGTCTGCAAAAAACCTTGGTGGGACTTTGGTAGGAATTGCATTAAGCCTAAAAATCACTTTGGGACAATTTCCTATGTTGAATCTTCTAAACTGTGAAAATGGTATATCTCTACTTTTTTTTTTTGGTCTATTTCTTTCATCAGTATTTTATGACTTCCAGCATACAGATCTTATACCTTACATATGTAAGTGATTTAATTTTCTTTGGCATGATTATAAATTAAATTATGATTTTAACTTGGTTTCCATATTTGAATTCTTAGTATATGGACACAACCGATTTTTGTACGTTGATATTGTATCTTGTGATGTTAACTGAACTCAATTATTATTTCTAGGAGTTTTTTGTAGAATCCTTGGGGTTTTCTATACAGACAGTATTGTCATCTGGCTATAGGAACAATTTTATTTCTTCCTTTCCAATTCGTCTGTCTTTTATTCATTTTTCTTGCCTTGTTTGTTGTAAGTAAAACTTCTAGTACTATTTTGGTTGAGAGCTTGCTTTGTTCCTGATCTTAGGGAGAAAGCATTTTAAGTATAATGTTAGTTGTAAGGTTTTTGTAGATTCTCTTTACTAAGTTGAGGTAGTTCCTTTCTATTCCTAACTTGCTGACAGTTTTTATCATGAATATATGTTGACTTTTTTCATATGATTTTACTATGTCAATTGATATCATCATATGATTTTTCTTCTTTGGCTGATTTCTTCTTTAGTGGATGGCATTGATTGATTTTCTAATGTCTAACCAAACTTGTATACCTGGAATAAATTCCACTTAGCATAGTATTTAGTTCTTTTTATAATTATACATTGTTGGATTTGGTTTGCTAATATTTCATTGAGCATTTGTGTGTTAAGTTCATCAAAAATATTTGTAGTTTTCTTTTTATGTACTGTCTTTGTCTGATTTTTGTTATTATAGTAATTCTGGACTCATACTGTTGTGGAACGGACTCAACATGGAAGTGGTTGGCACTCCGAGGGTTGGAGAGTTTATTTTATTTTATTTTTATTTTATTACTCTAGTGGGCCCTGATGAGGTAGTGCTCCAAGATCTGAGCACCGAGCTTAGGTTTTACAGAGTTTATATAGACAGACTTTTCCAGGTTTTTAGGTTTTGTTTCCTCAGCATTCATGTGGCTAATGCAGCAGTAAGTTTCATTTTCTCAGAATTCACGTCAACAAAGCAGCAGCTAATGCAATAAGCAGGCATGGTTACAGAAGCAAGAATGTGAGCAATCGATTAACAGTGGGGCTGATGGAATAAGCAAGTACTATTTCAAAAGCAAAAGAGGCTACTAAAAGAGTTAATTCTAGTTTCTCCTGACAACACAAGTGAGTTGGGAAGTGTTTCCTCCCCTTCTATGCTTCCTCTAAGCCTTCTTCTTCTAAGCCTTCTGTCCTTCTAGGAAGGTTCTAGAAGATTGTGTAAAAGATTCTGCTTCGTGTCATTTTCATTACCATTATTCTCAGGCATTCTGAAATTTCACTTGTGATTTCCAATTTAACTCAAAGTTTATTTAAGAGAGATTATTACAATTTGCTGTTGGAAGATCTTTTTATGTTTGAGTTTTAATATTAATTTATAGTTTTATAACATAGTTATCAAAAATGTCCTTGGTATACAGGAATATTTATTGTCGTTTTCTTTGATGCCTCATTTATAGTCATATTATATAATTGAAAGGAAGACTTATCTCTGTTTTTAAATTATAAAGTTTAATAAATTTCAATTAGACATACCTTATGCCATTTAGATATTCTATATTTATACTTATTTTTATGTTCTGCATCTGTCCTGAGTTTAGAAAAAAAGGTAAATTAAAATCTCTTGTGACTAACATGCTTCTATTTATTTTTGCAAAAAGATTTACTATATTTTACTGTAATTTTATTCTTTATGGTCTCTTTTTCTATGTTTTTTGGTTGGTGGTTATTCATCACTGTCATAACTTTAGTGTTATCGTTCCACTTATTATTACAAAATGCCTTTATTCATTTTATTTAATGATTTTATTTATGAGTTCAACATTTTCTAATAGAAAAAACTGGTAACTTGCTTTAATTTTACTGCATTTCCTTGGTATGCCAGTTCTGTTTCTTCAAATTAATCTGATTTTTTTGAGTTACTTTCTTTTAACTATGTCTGTTGTATACAACACGTGGTTAGATATTGCTTTGTGATCAGATCTGAGATTTTTAAACTTTTAATTAGGTGATCTTATCCATTTGCATATGTTGTTAGAATACATATTTGGACTTATTTGTATCATCATATTTTATTTTGTGCTTTTTTATTTAACTTTTTCTTTTTTTAAACATTTCTCTGTATAGTACAAATTTGTTTTTCTTAATTGTGTGTGTGTTCCCTAGGGTAATGTGGAAAGTTAGTTTTCTAGATTTTCAGTTCTTTTAATGTAAACATTTAGGATGTTCAGCTATTTGTTTATCAGGCATTGGTGTGCCCATCATAGGCAAATGTCAAATTAAAATACTTCCACCTGTACCACTCTTCCCTTTTTCCACTTCACCACTCAATTTTAGTTCATATGTCAATTTTTATTAGTTTTTCTAAGGATTAAATTTGTGCCTTCAAATACATTTTTATGTCCATTACTTGATTTATCAATTCTAAATTACATATTTTGTTTGCCATATTTATAATCACTTCCATTTCTCCCATTTTCCCTTCCAAGTTTTATTAGTTATTTTATTTTTATGTATTAATTATAAATCACTTATACATTCTGTCCTGTGGCTACTATTCCCATTGCTGTTTCAGCTGCATGGTTTCATGTTTATCACCAATTCTCTTGGCAATAGTTTCTGCATTCATCTATTCACTGACTAAAGTCAGCCCTTGAAAAGCTTCTCAGTAATTGTGCATGAAACTGTAGTTCCCTAGTTCTTGCTTATTAAGACATACTTTTGTCGTCGACAGGGCACAAGATTCTCAGTTCACACTTTATTTCTTTGAGGGGTTAGCAGACATTGCTTCATGTTTTATTTTGTATTTAGGCCTGTGTGTAATTGTATCTCCTCTTACACAAGATTCTCAGTTCACACTTTATTTCTTTGAGGGGTTAGCAGACATTGCTTCATGTTTTATTTGGTATTTAGGCCTGTGTGTAATTGTATCTCCTCTTACACGTAACACAGTTTTTGCCTGCATCCTCAAAATATTTTTTATTTAGCTTTGAAATCAGTAGCTTTATTAGCAAATGCCTTGATTATGATCATCCCGTATCTTTTTCCTTCAATTCAATATGCCCTGCAACGACTCTCCTTGTGAACATAAGCTCCGTGGCAGATGAGGCTCTGTCTGCAGAACTGCCTGGCAGGCAGGAGGCACTCAATGAGGGTTTGTTGTGCCTAGAATTTTTTCTTAAATTATAACTTTGATTCTTTTCTTTCTGTTCCATTATACAGTTTTGGTGTGTGTGTTGGGGGTGGGGATCACTAATTCTGCATATGTTGTACAGCCTTCATCTTTTAAATTTATTTTTTTCTCTAATTCTTTTCAACCTGCCCATTTCAATTTTTCACATTGCCTAGTTTTGTGATTCAGGGATCTTGTGTTTTTATAACAGTTAAAAACAACAGTTTCTTCAGTTTCCAGAGGAGCCTTCATTTCCATTACAGTTTTATGTTTTCTTCTACTTCTTTTCTTAGCTCAACTAGCCCACTTTTCTTCTTCCAATGCCCTTTTCCTAACATTTCTCTCAATGCTGGCATTTCTGCTTTCAGCAGGTATTTTTAAAAGGTAATTATTTCATAACTTTTTTTACTTAAAGGCCATGAGTTACTATGAATTTTACCAGCTCTATAGCAAAACTAGTATTTGTTACCTGACATTTATTTTTTTCTCTGGCTTCTGACTCTTAAAAGTTTTTATTTTCTATGTTGTCATTTTATTTTATCTTGTGATTTTTATTTATTTATTCTTAAACAATATTGCATTATATGCTATAGATTTGCTATGCATACTTGTTTATTGAAGTCATGTCCCTAATTATTTTATATTTGAATGAGATGTGTTCCTCCTAGCTCTATTTCAGGAGTGGAGGGGTTTGGCCACTATTCTCAGAAAGTAGCAGTTTTCCTTTATTTCAAATGAAGTCCTTAATGACAGGGTTTTATGTGCAAAACATTTAACTTTGCTTGTCCCACTCAATAGAGATCAGCAGCTGCAGTGTTGCTGCAAATCCATATTTCAGTTTCTCTGCTCTGGCCTCCCTGCAAACTGCTTGCTGTAAACACTGCTCCTTTGTGCCTCCCACCTTCCCCACTTTTCCAATGCCAAGTGGAAGACAGTAGGTCCTATTTTGAACTATTTTTTTTTTTCCCAAAGTGAGATTGTTGGGTTCGCTCCTTAAAATATGCTACCTACTTTAGAATACTGAGCTCTGCAGGCCTATTCTGAGCACTGTGGCCACAGGTGTCTTGACCTTTTCTTGCATGACCATGTGACCGTTCCAGTCTCTGACTACCCTTCTTAACATACGCAGATTAATTTATAACCAATTTGGAGTTTTCTTTGTTTTCCTTTCTGCTTGGGGACTATCTCTGAAAAGAGTGTGGCAGAAATCTCTTTGTTCTATCATCTTTATACCGGAAATCCATTTTCACTACTATATCTCAAAAGTAATGGAAGAATGACTCTATGCTGCCTCAGCTTTCTTTAGGAGAGCAATCCCTGTCCACATGGACCAAACAGAATCTTTTCAGTTGAGATTTTGATGTCCTAGATTGGGAGGTGCTGCCCATCTGCTCTGGGCCGTTGATCCTATAGAAAATTATTAACCTATGCCAAGCTATGTGCATTAGTTTCCTGAGGCTTCTGTAGTAAATTACCACACAGTGGCTTAAAACAGCAGAGATCTGTTGTTTTACAGTTCCGAAGGCCAGAAGTCTGAAATCAGTACCACTGGGCCACAATCAGGGTGTCAGCAGGGCTGTGTTCCCTCCAGAGGCTCCAGGGGACATCTGTTCTGTGCCTCCTCCAGCCTCTGGTGGCCACGAGCATCTCCTGGCCTGTGCTTGCATCGCTCTGATCTCTGCCTCCATGTTCAGAGTGCTTGTTCCCTCCAGAGGCTCCAGGGGACATCTGTTCTGTGCCTCCTCCAGCCTCTGGTGGCCACCAGCATCTCCTGGCCTGTGCTTGCATCGCTCTGATCTCTGCCTCCATGTTCAGAGTGCCTTCTCCTCCCTGTGTCTTATATTCTTCTATTTCTCTCTTGTAAGGACACTTGTGACTGCATTTAGGGTGCACACAGATATTACAGGACAGTCTTCCAATTTCAAGATCATTAACTTAATTACATCTGCAAAGATCCCCCCCCTTTCCCCTAAATACAGTAACATTTACAGATTCCAGGGATTAGGACCTGATATCCTTGGGGGCCATTATCTACTACACTGTATAGATATAAAAAAAAAACCTCTAAAATCTCAGCAGTTGACACATAAACCACAGCCTTCCACACATTCTCCAGACTGGCACCCATTCGTCTACATCTTAAGTGGATCTTACAAAGATTTTCGACTGAAAGCACTGCTGGTTTTAATAGAGACATATAGCATTACATGAGCTAAAATTGAAAAAGAAACTTTAGAAACAGCAAACAATCTTTCTTCCGTTACCTTTATCCATTAAGATTTCATTCTTATCTGAGGTCATCTATAAGACAGTAGAAACAAACACAATTGAGCTGATCCGTCAAGGAGCATATGTGGGATACTTGCTGAAAGTCATCCAGTGTCAACACCCTGAGTCTAGGAGACAAACAGCTATAACCAGCAGAAGCAATTAGGTAGTTGAAGCGAGTATTACTTACAATAAGACAGTTCTCTCTGTCTTCTAAATGCCATCAAAGTTGAAATTAAGAACAGTAGAAAGTATATAACAAAGCAACTGCTCCAATGACTCAGATGAATGAAACCTGAATATAATTTATACTGCAATTTATAACTGAACAACAAAATTAACTCATTGAGCAGGAGCAGGGTGAGCAGGAAAGGATGCCTTGCTTTCCTAAGGAGCCAGGCATGAGAAGAGTGCGGGGCAACAGAGGGTTGGGACGGGAGGGACCGGCTCTGGATTCTCATTAACTAAACAGCTGGGTGACTTCACTTCTCTGGGAGGCCTTTTCTTATCTGACCTAGGTTTGAGGATAGGGCCATAATGAGTCAGTACAACATATATGTTCTCCTGCGATGACTGAGTTGTGAAAGTGATGATCTGTGATATCATACCTTCTGACGAGCCTCCCCAGGACTGTGAACTTCTAGGTTTCAGAAGGTAAATATGGATAGAATATTGCTATTGGTAGTGACTAGGGAGAGGACACTTGGATTAATTGCAGCTTTTCTTTCTTCAATTGGTTAAAGCCTGGTGCTAATTGAGGTCAATGATGTGGGTTCAATTCCTCTAGGGGCTAGATGGCCTTGCTTAGTTTTGGGACAAGAGGCTGTTATTCTGGTCCTCCATGAGCCATCTCTCTAATGTACATCATTGATCCTAGAAGAGAAGAAAATAAATCAGAGTCTATGCCCTGTGCACAAACAGGTCATTATCATTACAGAATTCAGCATTTACAGAATCTCAGGGTTGAATGGAATAGCATAACCTTCACAAGAGAAATTACTATCACCATTACTATATTTAAAGACCTAGTACTTTCAGTGTTAATCCTTGCATCTCCCTTCTTTGAATAGGAAATTTCTTAGGTTGGGATGATATATCAGTTAGGATTTGTTCAGAAAAGCAAAATCACTACTACTGACATAGAATAGGGGACTGTTTAGACAGGCACAAGGCAGCTATTTCTACATATGCTGAGCCTGAAGCCTGTCAGGAAAGAGAGATGGGTGGTGGGTGGGGAGTGCAGGGTGGGCAGCAACTCACAAGGTTGTCTGGAGCCTGGGTCTGCCTCTCACCGCCTCCAGGCCCCCAGTTTCTTTGGTCTGGGTGACCTGCTACAGAGGAAGCTGCTGTCCTTCTATGTAAGAGCTGCACAGGAACCTGGCCAGGATTTGGAGAAATTGGGGGAGGAAGTCTGGCAAGAGCTAGGGAAGTTGAGGACCCAGCTGCTGCCTCACACCAACAAGATCAAGCAACAACATCTGATCTCTGCCTCCATGTTCAGAGTGCTTTCTCCTCCCTGTGTCTTATATTCTTCTATTTCTCTCTTGTAAGGACACTTGTGACTGCATTTAGGGTGCACACAGATATTACAGGACAGTCTTCCAATTTCAAGATCATTAACTTAATTACATCTGCAAAGATCCCCCCCCTTTCCCCTAAATACAGTAACATTTACAGATTCCAGGGATTAGGACCTGATATCCTTGGGGGCCATTATCTACTACACTGTATAGATATAAAAAAAAAACCTCTAAAATCTCAGCAGTTGACACATAAACCACAGCCTTCCACACATTCTCCAGACTGGCACCCATTCGTCTACATCTTAAGTGGATCTTACAAAGATTTTCGACTGAAAGCACTGCTGGTTTTAATAGAGACATATAGCATTACATGAGCTAAAATGGAAAAAGAAACTTTAGAAACAGCAAACAATCTTTCTTCCGTTACCTTTATCCATTAAGATTTCATTCTTATCTGAGGTCATCTATAAGACAGTAGAAACAAACACAATTGAGCTGATCCGTCAAGGAGCATATGTGGGATACTTGCTGAAAGTCATCCAGTGTCAACACCCTGAGTCTAGGAGACAAACAGCTATAACCAGCAGAAGCAATTAGGTAGTTGAAGCGAGTATTACTTACAATAAGACAGTTCTCTCTGTCTTCTAAATGCCATCAAAGTTGAAATTAAGAACAGTAGAAAGTATATAACAAAGCAACTGCTCCAATGACTCAGATGAATGAAACCTGAATATAATTTATACTGCAATTTATAACTGAACAACAAAATTAACTCATTGAGCAGGAGCAGGGTGAGCAGGAAAGGATGCCTTGCTTTCCTAAGGAGCCAGGCATGAGAAGAGTGCGGGGCAACAGAGGGTTGGGACGGGAGGGACCGGCTCTGGATTCTCATTAACTAAACAGCTGGGTGACTTCACTTCTCTGGGAGGCCTTTTCTTATCTGACCTAGGTTTGAGGATAGGGCCATAATGAGTCAGTACAACATATATGTTCTCCTGCGATGACTGAGTTGTGAAAGTGATGATCTGTGATATTTTTGCTAAGGACCATCCCTGTTAAGAAGAGAGACTGCTTTCTCTCTCTAGGCATGCCAGCTACAAAAATCAGAGTCCCGGATGACTCCGAATTGTAAAAGAACACTTCCAGCTTAAATCAGAGCAATTAAGCCAGGATATGTGCACCCAGGGCATAGCCGCATGTGCGTGTGTTTGACGGGTGATCCCTGACTCCAGCCACTCCTGCTGTAGTCGAGCTGCCCACTCTTTGGTGGTAGGATGCCCAGTTCAGCCAAAGTCAGTAGTCACTCATTTCTTTCTTTCTTTCTTTTTTCTTTTTTGTTTTTTTGCTTTCCTAATGGACCTCTGTCACTGTTGTCTTCCTGGTATCCTTCTCCTTTTCACCTCTTATACTAGATGCAGTGTGGTTCCTAATTTAAGTGCCTAAGTTCTTTTCTGTAAATGGAAAACTTTACCAATAAGACACAGGTGTAATCTCAGACGTGTTTCCTCCTGGGAGGTGACTTTTGACTAGGAATGAAGCTAACAACGTGGTAAATAAAGGTTATTGCTCAAGGTCTCGAGCTGGGAAGTGAGCAAAATTAGAGCGAAAGAAAGGCCTTGAGTTAACCATCGCAGAGGCTGTTTAGTGTAGCTACCCAGCTTACTAAGTACTCAAAGTCACTGTGAGAGAGAATGGCTGCTCATGGTGCTTGATCATGGGGCTCAGAGCATGTATTTTGAAGTGACATTCCCACTGCTGTTTGTCTGGGCTTTCCAAATCGGCTGAACTCTTCTACCTTAATCCTTGTTCTTCTTTTCAGTGTCTACTTGTTCACAGCTATGGACCTAGTCTTAGAAACAAAAGCACAGTAGAAAAATGCCCAAAGCTGTTGCTTTGCCTCCCACAGATTTGTCACCCCTTTTCCCCTGGGTGATGGAGCTGTCAAAGATTACTCAAAGCCCATCTCTTCTGAGCAGTGAGAAGCCCCAAAAAGGGGTTAATCTCCCAGAACCCTCAAGATAGAGGCATTCCTTCCATTTGGGAAATTAACCACAAATTGGGGTTCTCTTCCTGCATTTATTCTCCAGCCCAGGAAGTTACAGGAAGAGACATAGGTGGGGTTATAGCTTAACAATAGAAGCTGGTAACATTCAGTAAAACAAGCCAGATGACATTCCATAAGGCAATTAATTGATCCACTAACAAAAGCTTGATCTTAGCAAAAATTCCTTCTCCCCATAGCAGCTTCCCAGTATCTTTACATATCAATTAGTAACCTGTCTGTCTTCGAACCAGCAACTTTGCCGTGACACAAATCTTTATCTTACACCAGAGACTTTATAGCCTGAGGAAAATCTCCAGTCCTCTGCACGGCCAATATTTGAAACTGCAAGGCTTTGGAAAACTAGGCCCTATGAAGTACATTTGCTTTATGGATACTCTACACAAAGCATGTGAGAATATCTGCATAGCCTGTAACAGTAGAAACTTGTGATTTCCACGGAAATGAAATGCCAGAAAGTTGCTAAGCTTGAGAATGCAACACTTAATCCACATAATCCAAAAGCAATCTACTTGGTCTAACTGTATTTCCTTAGGAGGAAGCCGCAGTGGTGTTTGTTCACATGTAATTGCCTCCCTTCAAGGTGTTTGTGTCATGTGCACTTCTGACTCCGCTCCCAATCTACGGGTCCCTGGTAATATGTGACTTAGCTTTCCAGGCTAACCCAGAAGATTGCACTTGGATTCACACATAATAGGACAAGCAAGCTCTTATTACGTGTATGTCAGAGCTGATGGCAGTTTCTAGAAACAATCGCATTTGTTGGACATGTAGAGAGGAGAACTGTAGATGTTAATTGACTCATCTGTTTTGTCCTACTTATGCGTCAAAGCATCAGCAGCAGAGAGGAAACTCCATGCCTCTTTTTCTCGCTATGTGTTTAATGGTCAGGGTGGAAGATACTATAAAAATGACTCATCTTCAGCCATAGGTAATAGCGATACCTGTTTACTGGTGAGATTCTGGTGTGAGCTCTATTTCTGGACATCGNCCCTGCACAAACCTGAGTGTACAAAACTGGTTGTTGCTTCAAGTCCACTTCCAAATCTCATCAAAAATGTCACTTGTGGCCCATGCTAAGCCAGAAATACACAAAGGAGGGGATTAGGGGAAACAGTTTAGGCTTAACTTGATTGACACACCACAAATCTTCACCATAGATGAAGAGATTTTAATTTAAAGAGTCTTATAAATAAAGTTTTATCAGTTCCATAAATATATGTATACATATATGTAATGTGTGTGTATATATATATATGCATATATGTGAATACACACACACAAACACACGCACACAAGTATCTTCTCTTAAGAATGATTTTGTCATTTTCTCCCAAGTGTCTGGATGTTGCATCTCTCACCTGGGGCAGGTAAGTAATCGGTGCCTTCCCTTCATTAGTATAAAGTAGGGCCAATTCTGGGCCACCGACTTTTTCTGTTAAAAAAATTTAATTGGAACACAGCCACTCCCATCTCTTACGCATTGTCTGCAGCTGCTTTGTCAGCACAACGGCAGAGTAGAGCAGTTCCAACAGAGACCAGATGGCCTCCAAGCCTAAAGTATTTACTATCTGTCCCTTTCCAGAAAAAAATTTGCTGACTTCTAATAAAAACCCTACATGAGACTGGCTTTTTGACTGGTGCAATTCTGACAGCTCACAGCTCCCCATTCCAGTGACCAGAGGTAGGTGACAAAACAAAGCCCTCTTGCTCCAAATATCTCCCCCTTTAATCTGATTGTTTTACCACAATTCTGAAAACTCCATACTGGGATTAAGGTAAACTTCCAGAAAGTATCTAGTGAAACTGCCAATATGCCACCCTATTTTACACATTCACATTAAAAGTGATTAGATTCCCCTAAGCCAATTAGTGAAGTTTACTCGGTGAACACAGGCCTGAAGAAATAGAAAGCAGAAGAGAAAGTTGGTCTTGGAGGTTCAGGGCTCTGAACCAGTCAGTTCAGATTGCAGGGCTCTGTCTGGGTTGGCCAGACTTACCTGGGCTCTTCCAAAGAAGACTGTGGGCACCTGTGCCTGTGACTAGATCAGGAGATGCATGAGAACGGAAAGCAAGCTCAACTTGCCCATGTCATAATTTTGCTAAGGACCATCCCTGTT
>NW_007734587.1:35312-36631 GCF_000696425.1 Galeopterus variegatus | reverse complement strand
GTGCCTCTTTTTCTCGCTATGTGTTTAATGGTCAGGGTGGAAGATATTATAAAAATGAACTCATCTTCATCTGTAGGTAATAGCGATACCTGTTTACTGGTGAGATTCTGGTGTGAGCTCTATTTCTGGACATCGGTGACTGTGTTATTTACTCTTAATTGGAAATGCCACATTTGCATATTGTTCCTGAGTTTATTCACAAACCTCAGAGGAGGGAGTGAAGGTTGAGGCCAGCAGTTGCTTGTGACTATCAGAAAAGTCATGCCACTGGTCTTGAATTCAAATAGTCTTGCTGACGTGGAGAAATACAGATGCCGCTTTTAGTGCCAGGCAAGTGTTCCTCTTCTGTCTTGTGCTCTAGCATCGCAAAGGAACTTTAGTTCTTGCTCCAACTACTTTAACTTTTCACATGTTCTGCTTTTGCCTGAAATGTCCTCTCCAGGGCTGCTCTTTTTCTCCCGTTTCCCACCACAGTGATGCTGCCACCCCCAACCCCTACCCACACCGACAGTAGACAAACTTCCCTTACTAATAAAATATTACCTGTATCTCCAACTTCTAATCACACTGTTAAACACACTCCAAATGCTCAATACTATTTGTTAAAGAAATGAATGAATATCAGTATTCTGTTAGGAAACAAAGAATGTTCTCCCACATTCAAGAAAGAAGAACTTGCACAGAGTTTATTTTCATTTCAGTGTCATGGTTTGTAAAAATAAAAACGACATATAACAACAGGACCATTGGGGTAGGAGTTTTGTTGGGAATGGGAGAGGTTGAGAGAGATCATTTATTTTCTCTTTTTACATTTTTGGAATTTTTTCTTTGTTATAGTAAGTATATGCTAGATTTGTAATTTTTAAAATAGCTAATAACAACCTCATGTTTAAAGTTAAACTTTATTAAAGAATACATTAATTAAAAAAATACATACAGCAAAAGTTTTTCTTGACTGAAGTAGGCATATTGATAAAATGTAGAGCTCCCCATAGGAATTAGGGTGACATGCATGTACCAAGCCATACCAATAATTTATGGAAAAGAATCCATTTGGGTTGAAATTATCTATTTGTTAGCTTCTAAATTTTTCCATCTGAGTGAACTGCTTTTGGGTTTCAGTACAAATGAAATAAGTAAGTAAACAAGTAAATAAATGAAACAAAGAAAGACAGAGATAGGACTAATTAAAATGCATGAAACTAAAGCAGCAGTGACTAAAGACTACGTAAGGTGGTGATAACGAATGCTAGCCCTGGCAAGGCAATTTCAGCTCGGCTTTGAACTGTGCCCTTGGAGCCAGGAAATTAGCCTCTGCC
>NW_007734587.1:17777-35090 GCF_000696425.1 Galeopterus variegatus | reverse complement strand
ATACACTAGTAGCACCAACATTTAACAAATATTTGAACAGGGAAATGATGGCTGAGATTTCCAAGATTTCGAATTAAAGTATGCTTCCCAAAATATAGTTTTGTAATTTTCAAGCATATATTCATTCATTCATTCAACAAGTGTTTACTAACATCTATCACATATTCCCAGAGTGGGGTTGGAGAAGTGAACGAAACGTGTCTTTGCCCTCGTGGAGCTCACATTCCAACAGGCACTGATGAACGAGCAATAAACAAGCGAGTTAGTCCATCATATGTCAGATGGTATGAAGCGAGTTAGTCCATCATATGTCAGACGGTATGTCATTTGCTGTGACACAAAATGAACATGTACCGTTGGGAAGAACAGTCTTGAAATGGTTGATCAGGGAACCAACCTGTGGGCTGATCTCACCGAGAAGGTGACTAGTCTCCCTCCTCCTGGGGTAGACAGAGGAGACGCACGCTCTGAAGGCTGCATCCTTGAACATGTGACATTCAGAGGTCAGACAGTTGTGGTAGGAGAGCCTAAGAAAAATGAGAATTAGTGCCAGGCAGCGAGAAGCACCCCGGATGTGCACAAGGGCTGAATTAACTGGATTAGGGACCTGAGTAAGACAGCTTTCTAGTGCCACCGTGACTCTCAGGCAGGCCGTCTGTGTTCCTGCAGGGCTCTGCAGGGGGGATGGCTACCTGGCCATCGTCTTCCGGGTACCGGAATCTTGACTGCTGTGGCAGTTGTGACTTTTTCCAGGTTCTTCTTAACTATACCTGAATGGAGTCTTTTAATTTGGCACTTTGAAAAGATAACAAAAATGATTCATGAGGTCAGAATCTAAAACATAGAATAAGTCATGTGTAACTAAAAAAAACCAAACAGTAATTTAAACAGAAAGTGTCTTCTGGCGTTAACTGCTCGCCATCTTCCATCATGCAAGGTGAGAGCAAGGAATCCGCGCTGCTGTGACTCTTCTGTTTGGGCATCGTCCTTGTGGGTTGCTGCTCTTTTTGTGTATCCTCCACTGTTATATTTTCCCACAATGGCCTCTCCAAAGTAACCATATTCTTACATCAAGGCTGATATGGATACTTGAAGCAATTTTCTGCCATTCAACATTTAGTCATTTATGTTATAGAGTCTTCACTAACTATGTTTCTAAAGCTGTAGCTAAGATTGTTTCTCATAAACTGGAAGGTCCAAAAGAATGTGAAAACTTTGGATGTCTCACTCTCCTTTACTCTGTGTTCTGGAAAGATGCTGGCCGCAATGATCTGATAAGACCCAGGAAAGACATCATCTCCCCTACTGAGATTTTACATATTTCCCTGAATTGCATCCAAAAGAAAGCACCTTTCAGGTTGGATACTATTTCAAAGATAGAGTCTTCCCAGATAAAAATAAGTATCTAAATAAAAGAAAATTTTTTCATAGTGAGAAGACGTGCATGCTTGAGGAGACATCTAGCTGCTGGAGCCTCTGCAGCTCTGGAGAGCTTATCTGGGGTTGCTCAATGGATGTAGTGCTGAGTGTCGGGAGAGAGAATTGCAGGAGGGCAGTGGAAAAAAGAAATCACTCAAACCTCTGGCATTATCTTTAAGCCTTTCAAAAGAGCTGGTGAACTCACCTAGCATTTGTTCAACCAATCCGTGCTGTCCAAAAATCACCGTCTTCTCTACTTAGAGACAAAAGGCATCTCCTTTGGTAGCTTTTTCTGACAATTTCCTGTCAGACACTTGCAAAGCTCATCAGACACACAGACAGGAGCCTTTGACAGAACAAGGGTGACATTTCAAAGAAAGGGTGATGATAGGATACCTAACAAGACACTCCTGAAATAAGCACCTTTGAAAGGTACAGTGAAAGTTTCAGAACGTCAGCCTGGTATTTCACTGCGTAGTGCTATCCACTGAGTCCTTTCATGTAGCTCAACATGAGTTAAATTATGTAGGAGTTGCAAATGCCAAATCCCAGAAAGGTGAATTTAAAATTCTTATTTTACAGCTCTGAATTAGTGTGGACACTTCCCATCAAGAAGGACATTTGTTTCACTTGAGTTTTTGGCACAAATATTGCTCTTTTATGAACAAATGGCTGCTGGAAAAATGACATTCCCCACAGGCAGAAGGAAGATACTGCTTTTACATTCTCAATAGCTAAATGAATATGTGTTTTTGATAGCCACTTTAGAAATGCCTTCTTTGCAGGGTGTTAGAAACTATAGTTACCACTATTTCAAATACTAGGCCTTACGTACCGAGAAATAGCTTGCCCTTTCCATAATAGAGAATTGAGCAGAAAAGTAAGATGCTGTTACTGGCTAGATTGCCAGTTTGGAAGGTATGCAGCAGCTGATTGAACTCAGTGAGGGGGAGCCAACCCTGTGGCTGTTTTCTTCCCACGAGAGTGTGATTCTCATGGGTGGGCTCCCACAGGATGTCAGCACACTCATCCTGAAGGGTCTTGGTCACAGGGGCATTGTTACAGCTACTTGCCACACTCGCACAGTGAACAGATTGTACCTTGTTCATTTCCTCTCAAATGGTGAGTTGGAAATTTTGGTTTCAATTCCAGGTTCAACGCACAATCTTTGCAAATTTCTCAACTTCCCTGAGACTCCATTTTTTAACCAGAAGAACGGAGAAAAATGATTAATGCACATGTCACATCATATGATTGATATTCTCTGATGCTGCCCACCCTGGAGTTACAGGTGAGGTCTTATATCTGCCCTAGAGTTGCGGACGCGCCCACTCCCTCACTTCCTCCAAACACGTGGACCTTCTTGCTGTGATTCAGATGCACCTGGTACAGTCTCCTCATAGGGATTTCACTCCCACTGTGGCCTTTCCCTGCAGGATCTCCCCCGCCACCCTGTCTTTGAGAGCCGCTGGTTATTTGCCCTATTTAACATTATAGCATTCCCCTTTCCCACACTGTCCGTCTGGGTTTTGTGCTGCATGTTTTTCCATAGGACTTCTACACCTAACATACTATCTATAGTACGTTTTGCTTATTTTTCTACACATACATGCACAAAAAGATTTTGATTACATTATTCACTGCTCTGTCTCAGGGCCAAGAATAGTGCTTGGCACAGAGTAGGTGCTCAATAAATATTCTAAATAAATATATAATAAATATTTTTATGAATTTTAGAATTTCCATACTTAATTTTTACCCTGCAAGGAAAAGATCATTTTAATCCTCATTTTATAGATGATGAAACTGAGGTTTAAAGGCCTTGAAGGCTCCACAGCTGGTGTGGATCCTTCTCTTTTGAATCCAATTCCATTTTCTTCTCATTAATTATCATGTCTCTTTATACCTCAAGAGGCTGCTGTGAGAATCCCACTTAAAGTTATTTGAAGTCTTTGAAAACTGTAGTGTCCCATTTTAATGTAAGACATTCTAAACATTATTTTTGGCTTTCTTTCTCTCCTTTCTTGTTTCTTGTTGAAAATACAAGCCAGAGCTGTTTATTGTAATCCATTTATTTTTCCTCCACGCTAATTTCTGGCAAGCTAAGGCCCAGATATCTCCCCCATGTCTGCTGACCATTAGGAGGAGCAAACCCAAATGCTACAGGATGAGAGAAGGGGGAAGACTGTGGTGGACGTTGTTATCCTCAGTTGCTGCCGTCGTCCTAGTTGCGTCTGCTTCTGGGTTTGCTGTGTGTCTCTCTGCCCAAGTCTCCATGAGGCACGTGCATGCAGTGGTGCTCAACACTGCCCACGGAGGGAAACAGGGCTCCCTTCTCTTGCCTCAGGGCCTGAGCTCAGTGCTTATGCTGCCTTGTGTCTTGTTTCACAGTTCCGTCTCACGGCAGCCCTGGCTGTCACTCTGGAGATCTGGGGAATCTCAGGTGGGAAACAAATATTCAGCAATCAGTAATCATCCTGTTAATGAGCATTCATTAATTACTTATGGGATGAGGGTGAGGACCAGGCACCATGCTAGACACCTGAATTTGTAAATAAAATAGCACACACCTTCCCATTAAGGAATGGAACCTATTTGGAAATACAGCTCTAAGTCTGCAGCCACTTGCATGAGAAGTGCTTCATAAAGGGCCTCCTAATGTGAGTCAGCTGCGCTGTTCTGGCGTCTGTGTACGTGCACGCTGCCTCTGTTTTTAGCAAGAACCTTTTTGTTTTCAAAAACGAAATTCACTCAAACATCTGAGTAAGAAATGCAGACGTTATTGGGGATTTTATAGAGGAAGAGGATGAAAGATTCACATTAGATAGCCTTCAGCAATGTGCAGACCACCACAGACAGTATTGTTTTCCAGAGACTCCTTCTGGCCTGGCCAGGGCTGGTGGTGGGAAGGGTCTGGTATTAGTATGCCTCGCTGGCTCCAAATCTAGTACATAGTAGATTCTCAATAATGTTTACTGAATGGATAAGTGATTGAATCAGTAAATGAACTGAATGAATAAATGACTAGAATACTAAAGTCATGTTTTAAGAAAATCGATTTTTCTAAATTTCTTAAACTCTATGACTCATTGAAAAGACTTTTCTATATGCAAAACCTGAGTTCTTAAAAAGCAATAAGTAAAGCATTTTTAAGTGACTTTGAAATAATCTTATACTAAATTATTTGGAAAACTAAGAATACTTTTATTAACATCAACAAATAATTAGCACAGTTGTGGCAACTTAATCAGCTTTTATTAAATTTGGATTTTCTTACATTGGGCTTGTTCAGAGTTAATATGTATATGATTCAAGATCTCACATCTCTTCCTCTTAGTGTAGAAGCTCAGGTTTGTAAAGCAAGACCATATTTCTCTGTAAACATCCAGGAAGTGAAAGCTGCCAATATCTAACTGAAATATTAGGGGGAGAATACAGCCCAAATGTCACGTGGGTGAGGAGTAACTCTCAATGTCCTGTCAAAGGAGCTCTTCGAGTTATGTATTGATCCCAGCATCAGGAAAATATGCCCAGAAATTTAATTTGACATTTATAATTAATAGCACTCAGATGTCACTGGAGCAGAGGGTGGAAAAAAAGATGACTTTAAAATTGCAGTCATGGATTTATAATTACATTAATGAGGAGAAGTACTTTATTGAATTACTGTTTCCAGAGTCTAAGGAGAACCAGCCTGCCACAGCACACTGCTGGAGGAACGGGGAGCCTCTTGGTTTCCCAGGTCAGTCTTCACCAGCTCCTCCGTGCCCTGCTCCTTGTCCCATTATTTGGCCCTTTAGCCTCACTTCCTGAGGTGTGGTCACTTTTTGTCTACAAACCAGCCGTCACACACTAAGCTGGTGCCATCAAGAGACTCGACTATGATAACATTATTTGGCCCTTTAGCCTCACTTCCTGAGGTGTGGTCACTTTTTGTCTACAAACCAGCCGTCACACACTAAGCTGGTGCCATCAAGAGACTCGACTATGATAAGAGTGAGCTCCTGCCCACGTCCATTATCTCATTTCTGTCCTACAGTCTCGGAGAAAATGCACTTTGTGTTTTGGTGGAGGGATGGATGTCTTGATGGAGGAAAAAGAAGCATCGCACATTGTAGGTGCTTCCGAATCTTCATGGAGTGAATCAGCCCAGAGTCACTGGCATCAGTCGTGTGCACATTAGAGGGTGATCCTTACAGTCACGGGCACACAAACTGAAAACACATGGGCTCTTCAAACCAAGACGGTGATGGCACAGCGGACACTGTAATGGTACGTCTGGGCTTCAGGTTTCTCCCTCAGCTTGGGTTCTTCCTTTGCTTCCTAGTGCACTGCTCTTCTTTTTCTACACCCGATCCCTTGATGACTTGTCTGATCTCAGAGCTTTAAATACAGTTTCCTTGCTGATGTGCAATGTTACATCTCTGGCCGTGAACTCTTCCTCTGACTTCAAACGCTTCTTTCCTTCTGCCCACCTAGTGTCTACATTTCCATGTTTAATAGGCACTACACCCTGGCATGCCTCAAACCAAAGTTTGTGACGTACCCTTCTTGGAAAATGCCACTCTGCCAGTCTATTTTTCCTCCACTAATGGCAACTGCATCCTGAAGGCAGAACCATCCTTGATGCCTGTCTTTCATGACAACTCCCGTGCAACCTACAGCGAGTCCTTGCCATCAAAATGTGTACAGAATCTAGCTCATCCTCTTCACTTCCTCCCTAAGCTGCCTGCCATAAGCCATCATCTTTTACTTGGATGGCTGCAGTAGCTTCCTTACTGTTCTCTCTGCTTCTGCCCTTCCTAGTACCCAGCCATACACACAGTTTACTCTCACAATGGTAGGCAGAGATGACCTTTCAGAACAGGGCGGCCTTGTACCTCCTCTATACCAGCCTCTGTGGTGTCCCTCTAGCTAACTTGGAGTACAGGCCAATCTGTACAATGGCCTGTAGGGACCCATATGAGCTGGCTGACCTGCTACCTCACTGATGTCACCTCCTTCGACTGTCCCCCCTTTTCATTCTCTTCTGGCCAAACTAGTCTCCTTGCTGTTTTGTGAACACACCAAGCATATTCTTGCCTTGGGATGTTTGATCATGCTGTTTCCTCTGCCACAAATTCTCTCCCTGCAGATAATTTGGCAACATCACCCGGTGCCTTCCGCTTCTGCTCACGTATCATGTAATCAGTAAAGCCTGGCCTGAAAACCCTTCACGAAATGAAAGTCACGGCCCCCTCCCGCCTCTGCATCCCTTGCCCTTCTCTGATTTGTTCTCCACAGCTTTGATTACCACGTGACCTGTTCTTTATTCGCCTGTTTTATTTATTGCTCATATTTCCACCACTGAAATGTAAGCTCCAGGAGGACAGACACATTTTCTGCTGTTTGCTTTTGAAGCTGCATTTCCAGTATGTAAAACAATACTTCAGTAAATATTTTTGGAACAATTGAGTAACCATTGTCATCTACCCTAAATAATTGCAAAGCACAGCTGCATTTGTCATTTGGAGGAGGAGTCCAAATCCTTGGATTACTCAGAAATGTTGTATATATAATTTCAGTGCTGCACTTTTGGGTTTTCATGTACTAATATGTTAATAATTATGCTCCAGGTTGCACTTTTGGGTTTTCATGTACTAATATGTTATCAAAGAATTAAACATTTTTTCATAGTTGCTCTGTGACATGATATTAAATAATTATTGAATGAGATAATGTATGTTTGTGCATGAATAACTTGGGTGCTTAAATTCTCAGAAGTCTCTTTTAGCATATTGGCTTAAATTTGGTAAACCAACAATACTGATCTTAGAAACTCCAGAAAATATATTCCCACTTTTAAAACATTTTCTAGGCAGGCCTACTGACATTGTCAGTAAAGTACCAGCGATAACTGATTGCTAGTTGACATCTGCTTCCAGGAAAGCAGTGTAAGTAGAAATGTGTGATGGCCTCTTGGGCTCAGCACAACATCCAGAATCATGCTGACAATTTTACTGACAGGTAGGTTTAGATGAGGGGACACCTGTTCTGGCTGGTGATAAGCTACTTTGACCCTGGTTCATTCAGGCTCCTGAAGGACCTGAGGACAATATTATACCTCAGGTCCCCTCCAGTGATAAATGAAAACACATAGTTTTATATATATAAATATTTATACACACACACACAGACGCATATCAGGAAGACACCTGTTCATGTACCCAGAATGAATTTCGGGGAAGGTTTCCAGGGCTCGATCCCATGCAGAAAAGTCATTTCAACATAGAAATATATATTTTCTACAGGGCTGTAGCAAGTCTTGTGTTTTGGCTGATTTATTAACAAACAAACAAAAATTAGTGGTCTAACAATAAGACAGTAATGGCCCGCAAAAGAGTGTTTTCATTGACAGTTGAGGGAGAAAACGTGCTATAATTACCAGGAGCTCCAGGGAAGATTAGATAGTTGAGATGGTGTTTCAAGCAATTAAAGGATTTTTTTAAAAATCATCTTTTCTTTTTCTAGGATTTGAAACAGCTTAACTGCAGTAAACCGGTTTTCTGGAGGAGTTTCTTGGGAAATGGCTATTGGGGCTTTAATCCCAAATACTGTTTTTTAGGTGTATCCCCTGCTGTATGTTCCCATCAACCTGGGACACCCTTTCTCCTAACATCTGTCACACTTCATTGTAATTAGTTGTTGTATGTGTATCTTTAGCGCCAAACTGTGAACCTGGAGAGGGCAGTAGTCAAGGTCACCTTGTCATTCATTCTATTCACAGGGCCAGCAGTTACTTGCATTCAAGATAAACAGTTATTTGTAGTGATAATAAGAAGTGGGTTAGCCAGTAGTTTGGGAATTGGTGTGTTCTTTAAAAAATGGCTGTACACCTGAATACATAGTCCCTAAGTAAAATTTTATCAGAATTAGTCTTCCTTCTCTGCAAGGTGGACTTTTAGAGAAGGAAGACCTTCTCTAAAAGAGAAACCTTGTTTTATGACTTCCACAGATGTATTAGAGTGGACTAAAAAGTTTATCTGAAATGTCCAAAACTAACATCGTAGAGAATGGAATCTGGGAAATAGGATACAGCAAGCAGTGGGGGAGGATGGGATTATACAGACACAACTAGACATTAGTGAATTACTTTCTCATTAACACACTCCTAAAAACTATGAGGCAATACCAAAAACAAAACAAACAACAAAAAAAAAAACAGTAATGCCAGTATACTCAGGTGTTTGGAAAGCTCAATAATGCAACCCGATTGTATAGTAGATGATTGATGGATTGAATTGCTCAAAATAATGGCAAACAGGTAGATGCTGAAGAAGTAAATTCCTTGAGTTATTACTTGCTATGGTATGAACCGGTTAAGCAAATATTGATTGGGTACTTACTAGGATAGCCATAATAATAAGTGATTTATATCCATTAATTAACTTCATCTTGTCAGACATCCAATTAAATATTTTTATTTTCATTTTACAAATGAAAAAATTAAAGATAAGTTATTGAGTAATTTGTGAAAGATTCTCTAGCCACTAATTGGCAGAGCTGGAGTTTGAATTCATTTATGATTTATTCAAAACCTAAGTGGATTTTATCATACCATGATGGAAAGGGAAGAGAAAAGAATGTGTATCAAGACTGAGAAATAGGGCATGTGAGAGGAACAGGACGCTATTTGATGTAGCGAGTAATGATGGGGGGGGTGAAATGTGTATGAGGCAGGCAAAGGAGGCTTGCAGTCACCTCTGAAAGTCTCTATATGGAACACATTGGTCTTTAACTAGGGAAGGGAGGGTCTTTAAATTGCTTTGTAGAAAGCTGATTCTGGCTGCAGCGTGGATGGCAGGAGACTATGTAAAAGGTACGAGATGCTGAATGCTTGAGCAGTGCTGGAGAGGAATAGATATATTCCAGAGACCATCTCATAGCCACAGGATTCTTAAGCATGCAGGTGAAAAGTCTTACCTCATTCCATTAAAAAAAAGAGAGTTATCACCATGACAGAGGACCAGGATGTGGAACTCCATGTGGAAACCTAATCTGACAATGAGCTGAGTTCTCTATCTAGAATTTGTACCTGAGCTGCAATAGCGAACCTGAGGAAGCCCATCAGAATCACCTTATCCAGAAGATAGACAGAATGCATGAAGGACTTGAAAAATTCTTCCACAGAAACCATGGGTCTTTATAAAGTATGTGTAATTTTAATGTCCTCCTCAATTTGAAGATTAGGACTTTGAGGAATATAGTAGAAAAAAGAAAACTAAAGAATGTTGAATATAAGTTGGTTTGAGAAGTATGCAATATTTTTCTAAGTATAATTGATATATTAATAAATTGGTTATTGCCAAGTAAAAAATGCTTTGAAAATTGCCTAATTAATATAAGGACCCAGTTTTTTTTTTTTTTGTACAAAGTATGCAAAGAAGTACACAGGACAAAAAAATAAAATCTCCCTTCCTCCCTGTTTACTTACCACCACCAAGGTAAACAGAATAAATAATTTTTTTTTCTTTTTCATATTCAACTTGCCTTTCCATGCAATTCTATGCACACATCTAAAAGATCTTTTTAACAGTTGCAAAGCATCCCATACGAATCATTTATTATAATCCAGTTAACCTTTTCTTTATTGATGGGTAATTAGTGATTTCCATTGTCTTGCTGTTACAAGTAATGTAATAAATTTCGTTCTGCTCTCATATTGGCACTCATGTGTTGATACAAGCATACAAAGAGACATATTTTTCTGATGAACATGTGGATTTCTTGGGTAGAAATACACATAGACCAGTTTGCCTTCCACACTGGCTTCAACTATGCGTACTCCTAATAATAACACATGAAAGTGCTTCTATCCTCCTTTCCAACTTTTTTATTTTTCTCAATGTAAACATGCTGAAATACACCAATGAAATGGAGAATTAAAACACTGTGCATAGCAGATGTAGCATCACCAGTGGACTCTTGCCCTATTCTAGCCTCCTGCCTTTTCTAACGGAGATGATCGAATGCAACGTTTTGTGTTTACTATTTCCATGTCTTTTTTTTTAAGAGACTATTTTTTTTATATATAAATTGTTGGTTCACAGAAAAGTTGAGCAGAAGGTATAGAGAGTCCCTGTGCACCTGCTGTCCCCATACACGAATAGCCTCCACCATTGTCAGCATCCCTGGCCAGGGAGGGGCATTTGTAACAGTCAATGAACCTACGTTAACATATCACTATTTCCCAGAGTTCATAGTTAACAGGGTTCACTCTTGCTGTAAATTATGTGTTTGAACTAATTTACAGTGACATAACCATTTCACTATCGTCCAGAGCACTTTCACTTCCCTAAAAATTCTCCGTACTCCACCTGGTCACCCTTCCCTCCTCCCTAACCCCTGGTAACCACTTACCTTTTCACAGTCTCTACAGTTTTGCCTTTTCCAGCATGGCATACAGTTGTAATCATACATTATTAGCCTTTTCAGAGTGGCTTCTTTCACTTAATAATATGAACTCAGGTTTCCTCCATGTCTTTTCATGGCTTCTTTTTTCTTAGCATTGAATAATATTCCATTGGCTGGATGTACTATGGTTTATTTTTCTATTTATCTACTGAACGGCGTCTTGGCTGCTCCCAAGTTTTGGCAATCATGAACAAAGCTACTATAAATATCTGTGTACAGGTATTATATCCATACAGTACCTACTTGTATAGATGTAAGTTTTTAACCCCCCTTTTTGTAAATACCAATGAGCACAATTGCAGAGTTGTATGGTAAGAGTATGTTTAGATTTGTAAGAAACGGCCACGCTGTCTTCCAAAGTAGCTGTACTATTTCGCATTCCCACCAGCAATGAATGAGAGCTCCCGTTGCTCCACATCCTTGCCAGGATTTTGTGTTGTCAGTGTTCTGAATTTTAGCCATTCTTTTAAGTGTGTAGTGATAACTCATTATTGTGGAAATTTCACTTTATATATGATATGGAATAGCCTTTTATATGCTTATTTGCCATCTATATATCTTCCTTAGTGAGGTTTCTGTTAAGGTCTTTAGCCCATTTTTTAATTGAGTTGTTTGTTTTCTTATGTTTGAGTTTTAATAGTTCTTTGTATATTTTAGATAACAGTCCTTTATCATGTCTCGCTTTTGTGTTTATTTTCTTCCAGTCTGTGGCTTGTCTTCACATGCTTTTGGCAGGGCCTTTACAGACCAGACTTTTTAAAATTTTAATGAAGCCCACCTTTTAATTTCTTTCTTTCGTGTGTTGTAACTTTGGTGCCATATTTAAAATGTTATCATCTAACCTGAAGTCATCTAGATTTTTTCCTATGTTATCTTCTAGGAGGTTTACAGTTTTGCATTTTACGTTTAGAGCCGTGATCCACTCTGAGATAATATTTGTGTAAGGGCTGTGTCTACATTTATTGTTTTGCATGAGAATAGTCCAGTTGTTAAAGCATGATTTGTTAAAAAAGACTATCTTTTCTCCATTGTATTGACCTTTGCTCTTTTGTGAAGATAGTGTCAGTCCTCCAGGTTTTCTTTTCTTCCTGAATATGGTGTTGGCAATTCTGGGTCTTTGCCTCTCCACATAAGCTCTAGAATCAGTTTGTCAATAACTTGCTAGGATTTTGCTGGGATTATGTTGAATCTATAGAACAAATTGAGAGGAACTAAAATCATGACAATGTTGAGTCTTCCTGTTTATGAACATGAAATATCTTTTCATGTATTTAGCCATTCTTTGAATTCTTTCACTAGTTTTGTAGTTTTCTTTATTTAAGTCTTGTAAATAGTTTGTTAGATGTATAAGTAACTATCTCATTTTGGGGGGTGCTAATGTAAGTGGTATAGTTTTTTTTAAATTTCACATTCCACTTGTTTATCACTGGTATATAGAAAAGCGTCAGACTTTTTGTGTTAGTTTTGTATCTGGCAACCCTACTATAATTGCTTATTAGTTCTGAGAGCTTTTTGTTGATTCTTTCAAATTTTCTACATAGAGAATCATGTCATCTACAAAGACAGTTTTATTTCCTTTTTCTTAATCTGTACATCTTTTATTTCCTTTTCTTGTCTTTCTGTAGCAGATTGGATTTCTAGGACAGTGTTGGAAAGCAGTGGTGGGAGGGCACATCCTTAACTTGTTCCTGATCTCAGTGAGAAAACTTTGAGTTTCTCACCATTTAATGTGATATTACCCATAGTTTTTTTGTAGATACTCTTTATCAAGTGGAGGAAGTTTCCCTCTATTCCTATTTTACAGAGAGTTTTTAACCATGAATGGGATTTGGACTTTGTCAAATGCCTTTTCAGCCTCTATTGATATGATCATGTGACCTTTCTTCTTTAGACTGTTGATGTTATGAATTCATTAATTAATTTTTGAATGATAAGCCAGCCTTGCATATCTGAGATAAATCCTGCTTGGCTGTGGTTTATAATTCTTTTTATACATCGTTGGATCCAATTTGTTAAGAATTTCTGTATCTACATTTATGAGAGATATTTGTCTTTAATGTTCTCATCTTGCAATGTCTTTGTCTGGTTTTGGTATTAGGGTAATGCTGCCCTCATAAAATGAGTTAGGAGGTACTCCCTCTGCTTCTATCTTTAGAAGAAGATTTTAAAAATTGGGATATATTTTTTCTAAAATATTTGCTAGTATTAACTAGTGAACCAATCTGGGCCTGGTGCATTTTATATATATTTTGGAAGACTATTAATTATTAATTCTTCCCTTGCTTTTTAATTCCCTGGCCTTTTTAACTCAATGAAAGTTTCCATCTATTTTGAGTATATGGAAACAGTATCATACTATGTCACCTTTTGAGAAACTTCTTTTAGAATTCAATTTTGTTTCTAAGATTTATCCATGTGGTTATATGTAGCTGTGGTGTGTTAGTCTGTTTCTGTTGCTTATAACAAAATACATGGAACTGAGTGATTTGTAAGAAAGTAGAATTTATTGCTCACAGTTTCAGAGGCTGGAAGTCCAAAGTCTGGGGAACAGATCTGGTGAAGGTCTTGGTGGCGGTGACAGTGATGGGAGTGTATCGCATTGTGAAATGATGGAGAGCAGACAGACAGATATTTCTCATGCACTCTCCTTTTTAAAGCCCTGAGAACCATGCCCTGACCACCATTTAATCCATTCATTATGGCATTGTCCTGCAATCTAATCACCTCCTCAAGGCCCCACATTTCAATTACCATAATAGAATTTCCCACCCTCTTAACACTGTCACATTAAGGGTCAGGTTTGTCAGGGGGTGGGGGGACACTCAATTCAAGGCATATGGCTAAATAATTTTTACTGTTATATAAATTTTATTTTGTGACTATAGCAGAATTTACCTCTTTATGGTTGAGTTGTTTTTGATTTTATGTTATTTTTAAACGGTATTTGTATTGGCATTCCCAACATGTCTCATCGTCCACAATCCCTTGTTTATAGATCTCAGAGATACTAGATTTGATACATGCAACTATAATTTTTATAAGGTAGTGACGTTTTTACCTGAAGTGATTGGCCAATTTATAGTCCTGCCAGGAAAGCTTTTGGGAGGATTTTTGCTCTTTTCTCCTCTATGTTTGAAACTCTGTTCCCCCTGATATATGGATGGTTCAATCCCTCATATGCATATCTGTCTTGGCTCAAGTACCCTCTTTTAGCAAGGCTTCCCTGATCAGCCTATTGATAATTGTAACTCTACTCCCAGGCTTGCATTCTGTACATAGAAAGCAATCAGTGAATACCTGTTGCAAGAATGATTAAACAAATGAATAATAGATTCAGATATAATCCTGTATTTAAAAATATACACCTCTGTGTACATTGTGCATAGGGTACTGAATTCCATGAACTTGAAGACAGAAAAATGATAGAATATATCGGGCAGAAGAAAAAAATATACCTGTGTGTGTATGTGTGTGTGTGTAATTTCATGAACAATTTACATCACTAGCCACATAGAGAAAATACACAATATTTTCTTAATACACATCACAAAACTGTCTATGGCAGATTGTAGCTATGACTGATGAATGTGACTATCTGGATATCCACTTGACATATCTTTTGTGTTCATTTACTAAAGAAATTTTTACTGAGCACTTACTATATGGGACATTTACACAGACATACTTCCCTGAAGTAGTTTATAAACTCTTAGAGAAAGCACTTGTTGGGTTGGATCTCAGATCCTTCTGCCCCTTCCTGTGCAGGTTGTGAGTCAGGTAATTGACAGAAGATTCTGGAACCTTTCTGCATGGTAGACATATTTTATTCTTCAGATATGGGTTTCACAGACATGCTTTATTCTCAGACATGAGCTCTGCCCAGCGGTTCAGAGTAGTTACCTTTATACTCTTAGTACCCAATAGCTGCCACAAGCCAAGCATGACATAATCACAATGATCGTGCTGAATCAGTAAATGGGCTCACGTGTGCAGTTACACTACTTTCATCACTTGTTTCTAGTGAATGTTCTGAATCTTGCCCATTTGGAACACATGCAAGGCAAGAGATCCTGACTAAACTTTTTCTGCTTTCCTTACAGCACATGATTTATTTTAAAATATTTTTGCTAAAAATAACTGTTTTTAGGACAAAAGAGAAAGCAACCCAGAAAATTATGAGTTATATTTTGATTGAGAATTACATTTGATAAGTATTGAAACTAAAAAGAACATGGAGGAAGTTAGCCTTGTCATCTTAGATTCTGTAATAATAACAATAAGGAGACATATATGAGATTACTTATGCTAGTGTTTACAATGACACGTTTTGAGAACACAGAAACACAAGAGTATTAAAGAATACTTACCTTGTAAGGAGTAATAAATATATAAATATTGATAATTTAGCTCAATTCAGGTAAATTAACAAGAGAATAGATCTTAAGAAAAAGTCTAACACCATAAAATACAGCCTTTAGAAGAAAACGATATATGCAATGGAAAGCCGATGACAATGTTCAACTTTACCTGAGATCTGTTCTCCAGGAAAATAGGGGTTGTTAAAAAATCTTCCCACATTTTGTGCCCTGGGAAATGACTTATTGCAAAGAATTACTCCATATGCCTTAAAAAAGGCTAATAGGTTTCCCCTCTTATACCTATGACAAAGCCACAGACTCTCCACATTCCTGTTTTTTCCTAAAACGTTATTAGCTGTACTGTTTTCACTCACTGATCAATCTGGAAAAAAAATTCTGCTAATTTTATTTGACCAAAGTTTAGTTAGATGTCTCTTCTCAGACCCCTGAACTTTGACCCACCCTCAGCCCCAGCCAGTACTGCCATAAGGGCTAGCCCCTCCTTCCCAATGACCCTAAGGAAAGACATTTCCTGCTCACCTGTTCCCTAGCTCTACCTATTCATCCCGTTGCCTACATCTGGTTCCTTGTAGCCTTGTTTACTCCTTCCTGTAAAAGAAAATTCCTTTCTGTTCAACTTTTGAAACACACTGAACTTATGGTCTGAGCGTTCCCCCATCACAATTGTGCTTCTCCTCTTACTGCAATAGTTTTCTTGAATAGTCTGGATATGTGTTTATTTGACCCAGGAAAAAATGAATGATAAAAAAGAAGAAGTCTCTCTTTTAAGTCTGGATAAGTCTGGATATGTGTTTATTTGACCCAGGAAAAAATGAATGATAAAAAAGAAGAGTTAATAGAAAATAAGATATAATATTATGGAACAAAATTCTGTTATAATATAATTAGAGTAAATGGATTAGAAATACCAATTAAAAAGCAAAGGCTCAAAGTCTGAATTAACAAAACAAAATTACCTGCCTGTAAGACAAATACTTAAAACAGAGAATGGTCAAAATGAAAAGATATAAAATATCTCAAACAAAAATGAACCAAAGGAAAGCTGGGGTTGTATTCATATAATCAGAGTAAATAATATTTAAAGCAAAAGCAATGCAATGATCAAGGAAGGTTATTATATACCTGTACAAAGTATAATAAAACTGCTGCTTATACATATGAGGGCATTTCAGAAAGCTCATGGAAAAATAGTATTAAAAGATAATATGAATCCTTCCATGAACTTTTTGAAATACCCTCATATATGCACTAATAGTACAGCCTCCAGATATATCAAACATTGGCAGGAATGTTGAGAGAAAGAGGTAACAGTTACTGGGAATTTTAACACTCCTTTTGGTAATTAAAAGAATAAATAAACATAAAAAGCAGAAATTTTAAATACTAAAAGTATATTAATAACAATCTACACTCAACAAAGAGAGAGAGCATTTTCTTTAAGCACACACGAACACTAACTAAAAAAAGAATTGGTCCTGTATTAGAACACAGAGGAAGTCTCAATAAATTTCAAAGAATCAATATAATGTAAAACAAAATTGTGTTTTTAAAATCATCAATATGTTTGAAAACTAAACAATAATTACTACATAATCCTTGGGTTAAAAAGGAAATATTAAAGAAATTTAAGAAGTATTCAAAATGAGTGATATAAACATGGTAAAAGTCAAATTTGTGGAATAGAGCTAAAGCAGTGCTTAAATGGAAACATAGAGCTATAAATACAATCATCAAGAAAGGAGAGGGGTGGAAAGTAAATTAACTTAGCACTCAATCCAGGAAGTTAGAGAGAAGAAAAATTAAACCCAAAAAAGCAAAAAGCAAGAATCAAGAAAATAAGACAGATAAGAGAAGAAATAATAAAATTAAGATTATAAATAATGAAGAATGAAGAGATTAGCAAATGGAAAGCTGATTCACTCAAAAGATTATTAAAATAGACAAACATCACTCATGACTGACCAAGAAGAAAGGGGAAAATATGCTAATAAACAGAATAGGAAGTAGTAGCCAGAGCAATCAGGCAAGAGAAAGAAATAAAGGGCATCCAGATTGGAAAAGA
>NW_007734587.1:9444-16264 GCF_000696425.1 Galeopterus variegatus | reverse complement strand
AAAAGAAAACATTGGGTAAACACTTCAGGAAGTAGGGACTGGGTAAATACTTTATCAATAAAACCCCAAAAGGCAACAAAAGAAAAAATAAACAAATGCAATTATATCAAACTAAAAAGCTTCTGCACAGCAAAGGAAATAGAGTACAAGGGCAACCTCCAGAATAGGAGAAAATGTTCACAAGCTTTGTATGCATCCAACAAAGGATTAAATCTAGAATATATGAGGAACTTAAACAAATTAACATTAAAAAACAAGTAACCTGATTAAAAAATGGGCAAAGGAGCTGAATAAGCATTTCTCAAAGGAAGATATACAAATGGCCAACAAACACATGAAAAAATGCTCAGCATTACTAAGCATCAGGGAAATGCAAATCAAAACCACATTGAGATATGATCTCATGCCATTTAGACTGGCCATCATCAAAAAGACAGAGAATAACAAATGATAGCTAGGATTTAGAGAAAGGGGAACCCTCCTACACTGTCGGTGAGACTGTAAATTAGTGCAGCCATTATGGAAACCAGTATGGAGGTTCCTCAAACAACTACAGGTATAACTACAATATGATCCAGCAATCCCACTGCTGGGTATATACCCAAAGGAATGGAAATCATCATGTCAAAGGGATACCTGCACTCCCATGTTTATTGCAGCTCTGTTTACAATAGCCAAGGTATGGAACCAACCTAAATGTCCTTCGACGATGACTAGATAAGGAAAATGTGGTATATATACACAATGGAATATTATTCTGCCACAAAAAGGAATGAAATTCTGCCATTCAGAAAGATGTGGATGAACTTAGAGAAAATTATGTTAAAGTGAAATAAGCCAGACTCAAAAGGAGAAATACAACATGTCCTCACTCATAAGTGGGATCTAAAAGGAAAAAAAAAAGCAAAGAAAGAAAGATAGATGGACAAAAAGAAAGAAAGAAACAGCAATCACAATAATTCATTGAACTTTCAAAAGGAGAGAATAGACTTGAGGCCACCAGAAGTGTGAAAGGGGGAGGGGAAGGGGAATTGGTGAGAAATTGGTCAAGGGCCACAAAAAATGATTACATTGTGTAATGATAAATATAGGAATAAAAAAATATTTTTAGTGGAAAATTTTAAGCTTTTCAAAAAGTGTTTCTTTAATATTTTTGTACTATTATTCAAGAAATCAGCAGCCTTCAACCTGGAAGAGGGACTTCATCAGAACCCAAACATGCTGGCTACCCTGATTTTGGGCTTCCAGCTTCTAGAACTGTGAGAAATAAATTTCTGTTGTTTATAAGCCAAATAAATAAATAAATAAATAAATAAATAAATACACAAAATAGAGAATGAGAAGGTTAGAAGTAGCAACAAAATAAAAATTATAAAAGAGGAAATAATTTTAGATATTTTAAAAATGTATTATGAGTTAACCATAAGCAATAAACTTGAAATCCAGAGGAAACTGATGCATTCCTAAAGAATATATGTAAAATTCAAAAAGGTAAAAGTACCTGGAAGATTAGGTCAGGTTGACAACGTAGACCAGCGTTAGTGAATGAATGAGACTTTGTATTTTCCTTGCATCTGGCTTACAACAGGGATTCTAACTGGTTGGCTGGATGAAATAACGAATGAATGGGTGAAGGAATGATGCTCAAGTGCCTCCTGTGATACTGAATGAAAGTACAGTGGTGGGTTCAGAGCTCGGCTGTGACGCTGAAAGTGTGCTGGATGGGAGTCGAGGTGGCTGAAACTGGAATGGGCAAGCAAAGGGGGAGGGACATTTGAGGCAGGAGGAGGAATGATGGGGGAGCAGGACTGACAAGCAGCTCTAAGATTTAAGACCTTTTCAGAAATAGACTTTGAAAAGCAGAGAGAGTCCATGCTAACAGGCAAACAAACAAAAACAAATTCTCTTCTCATGAATTACTTTAATTTGGGGATGACCAAAGTAAGCTTTTCTTTTTTTGCCTTTTCATGCACTGCATCCAAAAGCCAATTTCCATGATATGAAAAGACCTGAATGACTAAGAGCAAGGCAGCTTCTTTTGGGCAGCATTGAAAAGCCTGAGGGAAATCTATAAATAAGAAAAGGGAGATAAGGAAGACTGTTTTCTTTCTTCCATTGCTGAATGACAATTGGTTCTGTATGCACAAGTGAGCTCGAGAAAAGAAGCACAGTTGTGGTAACATCTTTCAGGAAATTGGTTAATAGGTTTAACATAATAAATTTCAGAGCACATTAAAGGGAAAACAGTCTATGACAGGATGTGGTGTTAATAAGGACATTGTCAATGCGCACTATTTCAGGACACTCAACTCAAGTTGGGAAGTGTGACAGATCCACCGGGCACCAGTTCCTGTGTCTGTGCCAGTTCCTGGTGTGCACAGCTGGCCTAGATCCCTGAGAAGTGGCACATGTACCAAAGAGCATGGTTTTGTAAGGAAAGTTTAGGTCCTCTTCCTCCCAGGTGTTTGGATTTTGAAGACTTTTCATTGGCTGTTAACATAACCCACTAGGGAACGCGGGACCTGAACGGGCCTGTGGTTGGGTTAACCCTTTGCTCCTGTTGTCTCATAACTAATGTCAGGGAGGGGAAATACCTCACCCACCTTAGGTTCACAGCTGAGGCCCTATAACAAAAGACAGATTAACAAGAGAAAATTAAACTAATTTATTTAATATAAGTTTTATGTGACATAGGACTCCCGAAAGGAAATGAAGACCCAAAGAAACAGTAAAACTTATGTATTTTTGTGCCAAGTTTGTTGAACAGTGGACAGTCTTTGAGAGATACAGTTGAGCAAAGAGAGGGTGATCCAATGGTAACAAACCAGGGGAAACAGCAAGGTCTTGTGTTCAGACCCTTCTCTGCGACCCTGTGTCTTCAGAGATAAGGACGCTCCTTTCCTCTAGATGTAGGAAGGGCACCGCTCGAATACGAGTCTCATGACAGCTTCAGGAAAAGGTCAGAAAGTCCTTTTTAGGTTTTGTGGCCTGATTCAGGTGAGAAAGGTGCGGTGGGAGGGGAAGGAGAGAGTGACCTTCTTGCTTCTGCCATTTTCTCAAATTTCTCCAGCTTAAAATACTCAATGTTCCAAGGTGCCATGTTTTAAGATAGTGTGTCCTCAATCCTGTCACCGACCTTGTCTCCACTCCTCTCTCTCTTTTCTCTCCTGTGACCGATATACTCTTCAGGGGATATTTTCTTAATTCCCAGCTTCATAGAAGTCCTGGGATTCAATTTTGTTCTCTTTAGCATCTGCCCTTTCCTCCTGACTTCTCTCCAGGTATTAGATTAAAAAAATCTTTTTGGATTTCCTTAATATTTATGGCTTCAGAAAAGAGATGTGTGAGGTTGAAGGCTGCAGATTGGAAAGAAGGTGTCTAAGATATCAAAGATGGTCTAATCCTTAAATCACTAAAGATAAACTGCTGAGTTATGTTCTGCATTTGTCTCTCAGCCATGACTGACCTTGTTTTTCTAGGAAAATCTGCACACTCAGTCCGGGCAGCTCGCTTTACCGTGTGCCACTTTCTCCATAAAATCCCGAATTCTTTATGCACAACGTGAACTCTACCAAGGCAAATCCTTAATTCATGTTGAATTAGTTTTCCCACCTGGGCCACTTTTTAGTGTGTCCTGCTCTCTGGAGGGAGGCACTTTTCTACTCGACCTCAGACTTAGCCTTTGGCTTCAGAGGCACTAATGCTGCTGACATTAGTCAAACATTCTTTGTAAAATCTGTAGGTAAGTTAAATATTTGAAACAAATACCATAGATAAATGGTTAATATATTTCATATATAAAAATTCCACACAAGCTGATGAGATCATCACTAAGACCAAAAGATGATATGCAAATGTATAAAATGCAAAAGAGATAACGCAAACCTATGAAATATTAATAACTCTCTAGTAACCTCAGAAATGTAAATAAAAATACTGAGATTAACCTTTTTGCCTATAAATGAACAAAAAATATCATAACACTCATCACAATTTGTTGAAATGACATGTTTAATGACTGTTCTCTAAATAGGCTAAGAATTCTCGGAGGACAGCACTCATGAGTCTGCTGTTATTTGCTGTATTCTAAGGATTCCCATGGGGTAGACAAATGATAAGTGTAAATGAACAAAAGAACGAATAAATCCATATAGGTAGAGAAAGTCACATAGTTTTGGATTACCATGTAGAACAAAAGCAGAGAAAAGGTTCCGAAAACCTTAAACGCTGATACTGCCTGCACAAACTGAATGCAGCTCAGAGGCGTCAGAGGCCAGTTCCTGAATCTCTGGTCCATTTCCCTACCCAAGAGATCCTCACAGGATCCCATGACAAAGCCCATCTGAGCCGAGACCAGGGTTAAGAAAATGCAGGGGCAGGTGCTGCTCAGAATGGCTCTTGTGTTTTCTGACATCACTTGAAAAGAGAGAGTCCAAAGGTCTTAAGTGCTAGGTTGCTTGATAATTATCCTCCTGCCCTGACTGACAATTCAACCCAATGAGCCCGCTATAACCGGAAGGCTCTAAAAAGATATGAGACTTTTCATGCTTTGAGTGCTTCTGACATCTGCCTTTTGTGTTTTAGCTTTTGTTCACAGAGTTTAGGGATGGTAAATATATATATGTCATATATATATATATATATATATATATATTTGTAGTATGTCTTAAAACATTGAAAAATGAACATGGGGAAATAAAAAACACTTTACTCAGCACCTATAATCTATTAAGACAATTAATCAAGTACATACATTGTCAACTTCCTCCTGTTCTGTTATGTTTTATGGCTCTACTATTATTTCATCAACACAATGAAAGGAATTAATCTTCATTGCATGGAAAATGTTTGGGAGACAGAGAGAAGGAACTTAGCCGCCGGTCTCTATGTTGTGGCTCAAATCAATCATCAGGCAGATTGTATTATTTTGAACTGTGATGCATTTGTTAGGCCGCATTGGAAACGTTTTAATGCATGATAGGATTTCCCACGCTGTCAGAATGCAGACCTGCACTCAGAATGAATTTGTACGACCACTCAGGTGCCCATGCACTTGTCGCCTTCTCCAATTGGATGTGAAAGATTTCAGAAATCTATAGCTGGATAGTAGTTACACTCTTACACACAAGCTCGTGAGAGCTTGAGGAAGGCGTAAGTGTAAACTCAGGAGAATTTTTTAAGTCTGAAAATAATTAATTAATAATAAAGGGGATCCAAGGATTCCCAAGAGGACCCTTACACACAAAAGGGTCCGTTTATTTTTAGAACTAGCTCCTCAGACAAGTGGGTTATTTTTCCTACATCCAGTGCAATGCAGAATGAGAGGCAGAGTAGTCATAGACACTCATGAAGATAATCACTCCCGGGTGGATTAACACATACTTACTGGGCATCTCCTATGGCATGAACAGTAAGTCAGACTCTGTGGGTCTAGAGAGAATTAAAACATTTAGTTCCTATTGACAATGTACTTTAGATTGTTGGGGAGGTTCTTGTTGGAATAAAATGTAAGTTAATTGTTTAAGTCAGCATATGAAAAATTCCAACAGATTGGTGTGGACATATGTGTCATTAATCAAGTGCAGAAGGGGACAAGTTGCGATACAGTATGAGCTTGAGGGATCTTAAATGTGTCATGCATCCTAGCAGTCAAGAGGAAAATGACTGAAGTCTTAATGAGAATCTTGCAGAAAAGTTTACAAGTGCTTTCACACATTTTCTCCTCTCTAGTATGATTAAGTGCCAAACTTTAACATTCTTACCAGGCTAACCCTGTGTGAAAATTTTAAGTTTCAAGACACATGATACTTCTGTTAAATTGCCTCTTCAAAATGACTCTATTTTGTTCTAGCAAAAGTCCTGAACCATCCATACCAGGTCCCTGTGTGCCTTTGGAGGAATTATTTTACCTCTCTGGGGAAAACTGAGGTTTACTCATATGAATAAGAGAACACCCAGCTAGCTAATATTTTGATCCCTTGTTATTCACAGGTAGTTTCATGAAGAGGTCTTTCATTTTCTTTGGGTATGAAACAGAGATCAGAAAACCCAGCTGACCCCCTCTCTCTGATTTGTGGGTCATCCCTGCCTTTCCAGTCAGTGCCTTGCTCCACTTCGCTTGGCACAGGAAATCCCCCATGCCACCAAAAGAGGGTAAAGAGGTGAACAGAAGTGGCCAGTTCTGTTCTGGTTATTCAATTCTAAATTATTAATGCCATTCCTGTTCTCCTATCACCTTGAAATTGTTGGATGCCAACGGGTGTTAGTAAAAGATGTTTCATGAGGTCAATGGGAAAGACTCCAAAACATTTCCCATGGTCGGCCAAGCAGCAGGCTGGGGAAACAGAGGTAGGAGAAAGGAAAGAGTGACAGAAAATACATGTTTAATCTAATCCCTGAATTCTCGAGTATGCAAAAAAGGAGAAATAGCATAACTGAAAATTCTCCACACAGAATGAAGGCTATGATAAATTCATGTCTTTGAAGAACAGTCAATAACAACAAAGTTTGCATTGAGCTGAAAAGCTTTTTATAAAACAGAAATATCTGAGCTTGTTTTATTTCCCTTAAAATTAACCATCTGCAGAAAAGAGCAATTTGAAAGTGGCAGAAAGCACAGATCATCTCACATGAAGAGCTTCTTTTGTAAATTACCTGTAGAAAGTCTAGGGCCTGGCTCTGTGACCCAAAACATGAAGAAAGAGGTGGATGTAAGAAAACTCACATCAGCTCATTTGTGACAATGAAAATAAAGAACATACTGGTATTCGTTACCCACACAGGTGGGTGAGAGTGGGATGAGAAGTGGGAGAATTGAAGC
>NW_007734587.1:7162-9090 GCF_000696425.1 Galeopterus variegatus | reverse complement strand
AAATTACCTGTAGAAAGTCTAGGGCCTGGCTCTGTGACCCAAAACATGAAGAAAGAGGTGGATGTAAGAAAACTCACATCAGCTCATTTGTGACAATGAAAATAAAGAACATACTGGTATTCGTTACCCACACAGGTGGGCGAGAGTGGGATGAGAAGTGGGAGAATTGAAGCGGGGTGGTCAGGATTGGGGAGGGGAGTGACGCTTCTCTAAGTGCACCTTTTTATATGGTTAATATGGTTAGGGCTCTCAGAACCATGTTAGTGTTTCACTTTCTGAAAATAAATAATTAAAATGAATGTAGTGGATTGAATTATGCTCTCCCAAAACTCAGTGAAGCTTGACTTGTGTCCCCCGAGTTTTATGTATTAGAAACTCAGCCCCCACTGTGACTGTTAAGAGGGTGGGAAATCCTATTATGGTAATTGAAAGGTGGGGCCTTGAAGAGTTGATTGCATTGTAGGACCCTGAAGTAGTGAATGGATTAAAAATGGTGGTCAGGGGCGTGGTTCTGAGGGCTTTAAAAGAAGGGGAGAGTCTGTGTTTCTCTCTTTTTCTGTTCTCTCTGCTTCCACCGTCCTGCAATGAGAGACCCTTGGGTAACTCTCACCACCACCAGATGGACTTTGGACTTATAGAAACTGTAAGCAATAAATTTTGTTTTCTTTATAAATTACCCAGTTGCAGGTAATTTCTTATAAGCACCAAAAACAGACTAATACAATCAACGAGAATAAGAGTTGAACTCAAAATAGAATCGAAATGCAATCAAATGATCCTAACTGCAGTGCATGTGAACAACATGACCACACTGGAGGGGTTGGGAAGGAAAGCTACGTAACCTTGGAAAATAGTATTTTGACTATATGTATAAACTAAAACTCCACGTAAGTATCATACTCGTGTTAATAGATTTGCTTTTCACAGACGTTCAGGTTACAAATTCTGAAAACTACTTTATATGCATTCTAGGACTGAACAAATCAAAGAAACAGTTGATTTATTGTAGATGCTGAGAATTAGGTATCAGAGAAAGAAATTAAACGTAAGGAAATGGGAAAGCTTATATAACAAATCCTGTGGTGTTGAATTTGAGTTGGAGATATCAGTAAGAAATCAAAACAGGGTAGATTCATAGAAAGAGGAAAGAAGGAAGNTAATGAAAAACATATACTGTATATGGATCTTTTCCCCCATTTTCTAACACAGAGCTTCTAAAAAGCTTCTTGATAGGGATGTTAGGAAAATCTTTTTTTAAATATTTGATCTTTGACCACAATTTATGACACAGAGCTCCTAGGTCCTTGGAATTTCCTAGGTGATGGGAGTGTTTTTTGTTTTGAGGGAGCGACTGCTTGGTGGGGGCTCCTGGATAGCCTCAAAATGGGGACTGGTTGCCAGGGTAACCAACCATGTGATAAGAGGTTTGGAACTTTCAGTCCTAATCCCAATCTCTAAGGAGGGGAGAACGTCTGAATGCTGCATCAATCACTAATGGCTGAGATGTAATCAATTATGCCTACATAATTAAGCTGCCATAAAATCCCTGAACTACAGCGTTCAGAGAGCTTCTGGATTGCTGAGCATGTGGAGGTGCCTGGAGGGTGGCGTGCCCAGGGAGGTTATGGAAGCTCTGTGTCCATTCCCACAAACCTTGCCCTGTGCATGTCTTCATCTATGTCATATCTAATGGCTTTTATAATAAACCTGTCAACCTAAGTAAGGGTTTCCCTGGGTTTTGTGAGCCATCCTAGCAAATTAATTGAACCTAAAGAGGGGGTTGTGTGAACCATGATTTATAGCACTGGTCAGAAGTATGGTTGTCAAGCCTACTGCTTGTGATTGGCATCTAAAGCAGATGGCAGTCTTGTGGGACTGAGCCCTTAACCTGTGGGATCTGCAGCTACCCCCAGGTAGATACAGCAGTA
>NW_007734587.1:4844-6079 GCF_000696425.1 Galeopterus variegatus | reverse complement strand
AATTGTTGGATAACTAGCTGGGGTCCACTGGGAAATTGCTTGGTGTGTGGGGGGAAAAAAAATCCCACATATCTGGTGTCACAGTGAAGTGTTATGTGTTGTATTGAGTATGAGAGTAGAAATAAGTTTGGTTGTTTCCATCTCTTACAATGTTATGTCAGCAGTATTGGGTGGAGTATGTGAGAGTAGGAAAAACACTTTAGTTTTTCCTATTACTTACAGAAGAGAAGAAGGAAAGAAATAAGGAAGGAAAGAAGGAAACACACTACTGGATGTGTACTTACATTTCCTAGCTCTGACCAATAAGAAGGCTAAAAGCAATGTCACCACCATGTCTATAGTGCACTCCTATCATCTCAGATTTTGGCCTCTAAGTACCTTTCTCCAATCAAAGGTACCAGAGCTTTGGGAAATGACTGATTACTGAGCAGAAGCAGGAAATGAACAAGGTGAGCCTGAAGAGTTTTTGTTCCAGAAAGTAAAGAAACACTAGAAAAAAAAGGAGGGGAGACTTTTCAAAGAGATATTGAAGCCAACTTGAAGAGCTCCCAATGGCCAAGTCTAAAATTATTAGAGCAACAAAATAAATAATAACAGAAATAAATTATAACCCACAGAATAAAATAATAATCCATGGCCCATATTAATTTGAAAATATTTTGTATTCAATCATTTTTATATCAGTATGGACTCATGGGGGGAAAAGAGAAGATCTTCCTTAGAGTAAAATTGTAGCTAACAAATACAGAAAGAATGAAGGCAATGGGAAACCATCCTTTGGTAAAGAGCATGATAGAATCATCAATGTACACTAACTTGGTGGACAAAAGTATGTTGAACAAAAATATATTTACATAACATTCAAATATTTTCTCATATAATACTTATTAATTATCAAGGGAAAAATGTTAATGTACAGTGCAGAAATCTGGCAGACATTGTCAAAATTAACTTCTTTCCCTGAAGACATCAGATGCATAATAAGGCAGTACTAACAACAACTCTACACACATGATTTGATAACTTAGGTGAAATAGAACCATTTCTCAACTACCAAAATGCATGCATATTAAATAGATAATCTGAAGTCCTATAACTATTAAGGGAATGACATGATTTTTAAATTAGCAAAAAAGAAATTGCCAGACCAGATGGTTTCACTGGAGAATTCTACCAAATGTTTAAAAAGAATTAATGCTACTTCTAAACATCTCTTCCAGAAAATAGAAAAGAAA
>NW_007734587.1:0-3210 GCF_000696425.1 Galeopterus variegatus | reverse complement strand
TCAAAGGAATTAAAATGGATAAAGGTATTTGGAAAAAGAATAAACAGGTAAGATTCAGTGTATAGGGCATATAGCTCCAGTAATAATGAGTATAGATGTTGGCGAAGGGACATACCCATAGATCAGGAGAATAAATGGAGTGCCGGTAAATAGTTCTACACAAGTATGCCCACTGATTTTTGACAAAAGTGCAACAGCAATTCAGGGGAAGAAAGAAAGAAAGATCACCTTTTCAAAAAATGGTGCTGGAACAAGTGGGCACTCCATGACCAAACAAATAAACAAACAAAAGCCGCCTCATCTTAAGAAGTATAACTTAGACAAAAAATGCTGGAACAAGTGGGCACTCCATGACCAAACAAATAAACAAACAAAAGCCGCCTCATCTTAGGAAGTATAACTTAGACAAAAAAAAAATAGCCCAAAATGGATAATGGACTTGAATTAAAAACATAAAACCATAAAACTTCTATGAAAAAATATGAGAAAATCTTCAGGATCTAGGGCTAAGCAAAGAATTATTAGATTTGCCACAAAAAGCATGATCTATAGAAGGAAAAATTTATAAATTGGGCTTTATTAAAATTAAAATCTTTCTGTTCTGTGAAAGACCCTGATAAGAGGAGAAAAACTACAGTATGGGATAAACATTTCCACAGTACATGTCTGCCAGTGGACTAGTAACTAAAATGTGAAAAGAACTCTCAAGACACAATGGAAAAACAATCTTATTAGAACATGGGCAAAAGATACGAGCAGACATTTCACCGAAGGGGATTTACTCATGGAAAATAAGCAGCGGAAAAAATGAATGAAATGAGAGTTAAAGCCTCCACAAGATACAGCTCCACACCCATCAGAATGGCAGAAATGAAAAACAGTGACAGTCACAGGGAAAACAGTATGGTGGTGAATATGCAAAAAAACGGGAGCCCTCACCCATTGTAGGCCAGAATGTGAAATGATTGCAGACACTTTGGAAAACAGTTTGGCAGTTTTATGAAAACCTGAACATGTAAATGCTATACCACCTAGCAATTGCACTTGTGGGGGCTCATCCCAAAGAAATAAAAGCTTACGTTCACACAAAAACCTATACAGGAATGTTTATGGCAGCTTTATTCTTTAAAACCCAAATTAAATATTTTTGAAATGATAAAATTGTAAAAATGGAAAACATATTAGTGGTTACCAAGGGTTAAGGAGAAGGGTGGGGAGGAGGAAAGTATGTGTGGTTATAAATGGATTAAATGAGGGATTCTTGAGTTTCTGGAAATGTTCTGTCTTGACTGTATCAATGTTGATATCATAGTGGTGACATTGTACTATAGTTTTGGAAGACTGAGGAACTGTACCAGATTAAAGTAGACTAAGGATGACTGTGTACGACATGGAATTCTGGATTTAATCTTGGGTCAAAAAGCACATTAATAAGAAATTGGTGAAATTTGCAGGTTTGTATATTAGATTATACCATTGTTTTANAAAGAAATACTTCTTCATTTATTTTGTGAAGATAGTATTACCCTGACACCCAAACCAAAGACAGTAAAAAGAAAATAATAAATAAATAAAATGGAAGGAAAGAAGGAAGCAAGAAAGCTATAGATAAGTATCTTTCATGAATATAGACATAAAAATTTTTAAACAAATTTTAGCAAATATATAAAAAGCAATGCATAAAAAGAATTATACACTATGACCAATTAGAGTTTACTTCACAGGTGCAAGGCTGGTTTAATAGTTGAAAATCAATCCATAGTAATCTACCATATTAACAGACTAAAATAGAAAAATCACATTATCATAGTAATTGATGTAGCAAAGTAACAAAATTTAACACCCATGCATGATAAAAACTCTCAGAAAAAATAGGAATAGAGGGCAACTCTTGCATTTGATAATGAGCATCACCAAATGAACTGCTGCTAACATTATAGTAAGTGAAAGTCTGAATGTTTTTTCCTCAAGATTGGGAACAAAGCAATAATGTTCGCTGTTAGTCAACATAGTGCTGAAAGTTCTAGCCAATGCAATAAGGCAAGAATAGGTAATAAAAGATACATGCACAGGAAATAAAAAAATAAATCTGTCTCTATTTGCAAATGACATGATCATCTACATATGAAATCCCCCAGAATCTACAAGCAAACAAACCTGCTAGAACTAATAAATGAGTTCAGCCCTCAGTCACAGGGAAAACAGTAAATATACATGTCAATTCAATTATGTGTGTACATGCTAGTAATAAAAGTGTGAGCACCAAAATTGAAAACACAGTACAATTTACAAGCTCGAAAAGCAAATAAGATAGGTGTAAATTTCACAAAATAATTACAGAACTTGTATGCTGAAAACTACAAAAAAGAAAAAGCTGATGAAATAAATGAAAAGAGACCTGAATGTGAAGAGATACTCTATGTTCATGAATTGGAAGATTCAGCATAGCAAAGACATAATTTTCCCCAAACTGAAATACAAGTTTACCATAATTTCTATGAAAATACCAGNTTAGTTATTATCGTTAACTTCTTACTGTGCTTAATCTATAAAGTAACTTTATTATAGGAATGTACATATAGAAAAAAACATAGTGTGTGTGTGTGTGTGTGTGTGTGTGTATATATAGTATATATATATATACTATATATATATATATATACTTTATATATATATATATAGTATATATATATATATATAGTAGTATGTGCAATTCCAGACATCTACTGGCATCAGAGAAAGTATCCTCTGGGTATGTATCCTCTGAGGATAAGGGGGAACTGCTGTAGTCAGAGTTGACCTGAATTGTTGGATAACTAGCTGGGGTCCACTGGGAAATTGCTTGGTGTGTGGGGGGAAAAAAATCCCACATATCTGGTGTCACAGTGAAGTGTTATGTGTTGTATTGAGTATGAGAGTAGAAATAAGTTTGGTTGTTTCCATCTCTTACAATGTTATGTCAGCAGTATTGGGTGGAGTATGTGAGAGTAGGAAAAACACTTTAGTTTTTCCTATTACTTACAGAAGAGAAGAAGGAAAGAAATAAGGAAGGAAAGAAGGAAACACACTAATGGATGTGTACTTACATTTCCTAGCTCTGACCAATAAGAAGGCTAAAAGCAATGTCACCACCATGTCTATAGTGCACCCCTATCATCTCAGATTTTGGCCTCTAAGTACCTTTCTCCAATCAAAGGTACCAGAGCTTTG
>NW_007734586.1:137018-137422 GCF_000696425.1 Galeopterus variegatus | reverse complement strand
TCAGTTTCCTCCTCCTTGTTTGGTAGCTCTTCATCAATCCTCATCTTTGTGGTTATCTTTTGTTTTTGCTCCCTGTTGGTACTCCTTGGGCCTGGCACTGCGCCTGACTATGTCATGGCTGGGTAGTTTGGGGACAGTTTTGGAGGTTGGGAAGTCTAAGGTCCAAGGAACACATCTGGTGAGGGCCTTCTTGGTGAGAACTCTCTGCAGAGTCCTAAGGCAATGCAGATTATCGCATGATGAAAATGGCAAGAGCACATCTGACCCTGTGATATTTAGACCTCGTGATGATCTTTAGCCAATCAGATTTGTTCAGGTAGCAGCTTCTTCCTACCCTTACCCGTAGTTTAGGAAAGACTATTGTTGATGTCCTTAGTATTCTTTCTGCAGACTTAGGCTTTCAG
>NW_007734586.1:134343-134961 GCF_000696425.1 Galeopterus variegatus | reverse complement strand
ATCTCTGCTGTTTATAACAGAAATACCTGAAACTGAGTAATTTGTAAAGAAACTATATTTATTGCTTACAGTTTTGGGGGTTGGGAAGTTCAAAGTCCAGGGAACACATCTGGTGAGGATCTTGGTGGTGGTGACGCTATTCAGTGATGCAGGGTGTCACATGGCAGATGGCTTGAGCAGAGAAAGAGAGCTTCTCATGCATCCCCTTTTAAAGCCATCAGAACCATGCCCATGACCACCATTAAATTATCAGTGGATTAATCCACTCAGTAGGGCATGGTCCTCACAGTCTAATCACCTCTTCAAGGCTCAACCTTCCAAATACCATAACAGGATTTCCCACCATCTTAACACTGTCACAGTGGGGGTTAAGTTTCTAACACATGGAACTTTGGGGAATACAGTTCAATCCATAACAGTAGCGATCATCCTGGGAAGGTAGAATGGTGTCATTTTCAATTTAGAATCTTCTTTTTATGTCCCTCTTTCTTTATATTTTCCCCCAAATGCTTTAAACACACCTTACAGCAAAAATGTTTGGATTTTGCTGTTGCTAATAATAATAATAATAATAATAACAATAATAGTAACAGTTACCATTTAATGTATATGTATCAG
>NW_007734586.1:121737-133267 GCF_000696425.1 Galeopterus variegatus | reverse complement strand
GTAGAATGGTGTCATTTTCAATTTAGAATCTTCTTTTTATGTCCCTCTTTCTTTATATTTTTCCCCAAATGCTTTAAACACACCTTACAGCAAAAATGTTTGGATTTTGCTGCTGCGTTCTTTCTCTCACGGGGTTGTCATTTCCCTGCAATGAGGCTGTGCCCCCTCTGAAACAAGGGAGCTCTCTTAGACAATACCCCAAAACCCACAGAGCTCCTGGACTCTCCCTTTTCTAACCTCCGATCCAAGCTGGCACCTATGGCTGTGAATGGCTGTTTTTTCACTATCTTTGCTCTTATCACAGAGTCTTAAGAAATGTTTCTAGAATTTTTAAAGTTTGTGTGGTTTTTTTTTTTTTTCTTTTTCTTTTTTTAACTCCTTTGTCACTTCAGTGGAGAATTATCTGCTGAATGTTTAGGCATGAAAAACAGTCCCATTTCCACAAGGGATCTATATATAGCCTGGGATTTCAGATTTCCCTAGTCTGATATAACCTTTGTTTTTTCCTAAAATCCTGTAAACTTTCATTAGAGGGTATTCCTTATGAGACCCTAATCAGTCTACTTTTTTGGCCTGTCTAGCACAGTCAAAACCTGCCCTCACACCTGCGGGGCTCTCATGCATAATGAATACATTTTACATAATAATCTTGTGCTTTCTGGATCCATGAATTCCCATATTAAAAAACTTCCACTACAGGCAAAACATAACCTGCAGAGATAGCTTGTAGTTCTAGGAATGGCAGACCCCTTCTCAATTAATATCTTTGAAAGAAAGACTCTTGAAGATTCCCGGGTTCCTGGAGTGTCTGATGCCCCATAAAAGAACCATAATAAAGGCCATAGGTTAGAAATTAAAATTGTGTGATGTCTTTCTTTTGTTGTCTGCTTCTTTCTCAGCAGCTCTTTCACCCCTCTGATAGTCTTTCACCCTTTCTCTTCTGATTTCCTCTTGATTTCAGGTACCTGTTGCTGTGTGTTTGTAGAGGGAGTGGTGTCCCCCAAATTGCTAGTGCCATGTCCCCCACCTCTTCCTAACTTAACCATTGTGTTTCTGTGATGAAGACTCTGAGTGGCCTGCATCTTATCTTATACTAATTTCAGCTTGGTGGGTGTGCTGGATGAATAGGTGTCTCTGTGTATGCTGAGTGCTGTTTGTGTCTCTGCATGATCAAGGGAGCTGTCACTCCCAGAGGGCAGGGACCATTGTTTTATATTGTGTAATCATCCAAGCACCTAGCACAATATCCTGCTTAATGTAGGGGCTCCATAAATATCTGTGGAATTGAATTGTTACTAAAATAGAGCAGCAGTTGCAGGACTCTTGGCAGGAACATTATCCCAGGGACAGAACCCAAGTGATGGCCTATTTTTTTCTGGCAGTGGCAGCATGTTGGTTGGTATCCCCCAGAAGCTAGGAGTGAGGCTACACTTTGAGGAATCCATAAAGGGAGAAGCCTGAGCAGAACTCAGGCTGTTGTTGGAACAATACCAGGTTGCTTGGGAATGGTCCCAGGGCTCAGGGGAGCAGAGCCAAAGTAATCTCCCAAAAAGGGTTATAGGTTAGGGACACCCCACTAGATTGGTATTTAGAACCCAAATAAAGATTTTCTAGATCCCTCCTGTGTTAACTCTCCCGTGTTTTCTCCTTAGAAATCAGAAAAAAGAGATAATTAAGAACAAACTAACACATAAAGTAGTTTAAAGTCCCAAATAAGTGCACATTTTACTTGCTTTTGCCAATTGCTTTTGATTATTTATATCAGCATGATGCCCCATTAATAAACCACAATAGCAGTGTAACAAGAGCTAACATGTTTAGTCATCTTCTGTCAAGCACACTAATAATTGCATTCCATGTATCACCTCATTTAACCCTAACAGTAATGGGTTGTGAGAGGTGTGGATACTGTTATTCTCCCTACACTGCAGATGTGGAGACTGAGTTTTAGAGATGTTAAGTAATTTGCCCAAGTTGACATAGCCAGTGAAGGGATGATGCAGAACCAGAAGCCATGGGTATCCCTCCTCCCTGTAGGCTAATGGTGATAATTATCATAGCTGCTTCTCTCCTTTTAGGCTAGCCTTCATATATTTGCTCTTATCAAGTGTCCCCATTTGTTTGTGGGATCTTTGTGCTCTCTTAAGTAATTTGCCCAAGTTGACATAGCCAGTGAAGGGATGATGCAGAACCAGAAGCCATGGGTCTCCCTCCTCCCTGTAGGCTAATGGTGATAATTATCATAGCTGCTTCTCTCCTTTTAGGCTAGCCTTCATATATTTGCTCTTACCAAGTGTCCCCATTTGTTTGTGGGATCTTTGTGCTCTCTATGCCCATTCTTTGCCCATCCACTTCCTTTTTCAGTTCATCAGGAGACCCTTTGTAGAGAGCCAACTGACTGATCCTGTCTCCTCACTCTCCACCCTAGGGAGGGCCTGACCATAACTACACCAAGGAGAAGATCAAGATTGTAGAGGGAATCTGCCTCCTATCTGGGGACGATGCTGAGTGGGATGACCTCAAGCAACTGCGCGGCTCACGGGGGGGCCTTCTCCGGGATCACGTATGCATGAAGACAGACACAGTGTCCATCCAGGCCAGCTCTGGCTCCCTGGATGACACGGAGACAGAGCAGCTGTTGCAGGAAGAGCAGTCTGAGTGTAGCAGCGTCCATACTGCAGCCACTCCAGAAAGACGGGGCTCTCTGCCAGACACGGGCTGGAAGCATGAACGCAAGCTCTCCTCAGAGAGCCAGGTCTAAATGCCCACGTCCTCTTCCCTGCCTGCCTGTTCCTTCTCCTTTATGGACCTCCAGTCCTAGTGCTCACTTACACAGAAGGCCCCTTTTCTATGTGCTCGTTCTTCTCCTCCTATCCCATAACTGCTCCCAAGCCCAGGCTGTTTTCAACCTGAATCCATAACTACGTGTGCACAAGAAATGATGGCACATAGCAAGAATTTAGACCTAAATTTTACCATGAATCTCACCTCTTACACTCCATCCTGGGCCCTTGAAACTGGGTTTAGTAATAACTCCTCGTCAGTGTAGACCTCCACCACCCCTTCCCCTGGGACTCTCAGTGCCTGCCCCATAGCATTGACACAGCTGATCACCCAAGACTGCACTCTCCCCCATCACAGCTGGCATGACCTCCTCAATGAGAGAACTTGCCTGCCAGGGGCTGGGGCAGGGGGTTGTGGGTAAAGAGAGTGATGAAGGATAGAGGCTGAGAGAAGAGAAGGTCAGCCCAGCTGGTATGGGCATCTGAGAAACCTCCAGTCTCAAGTGTGTTGGTAATATGAAAAAGCTTTGGGGGGTAGTTGTGCCTAAGTGTCCTGTCCATTGCTGGCAGTGGACATTGTTCTCGCCTCAGGAATCACTGCTTTTCCAGCTGCAGATACTGGTGAGATGTAAGTGTTCTCAAGCTGTTCTTCCTCCTGCTGGAATATCTGGAGCCACTGTTACCTTCAAATGACTGGGAGCCCCTGACACCCTCCACTGGCTGATAAGAATTCCCTCCTGGTGCCACCATTGGCCGGTACCTTTCCTAAGTCTTTAAGTAACCAGGTTGTGAGCCAGTGGCTTGAGTGAATGTTGGGCCATGGAGGCTGAGTCTCTAAAACGTCTAAGAAGCCCTGCCTAGACCAAACATAGCATACCACCTGAACTTTAATGTTCCGCCACTCTCACCCTTATTCTCTGGGATGCTAAGGAAAGAGATTCTGAAAAAATCTTTCAAAGACCAGAATTTTTCGTAAATGGTCAGGAAGAGCAGTTGGATTAGAGACTTGGGACACTCAGGGCCTAAATGGAAGTATCCATGAGGTTGAACCTCCTGTGTTCTTTCTCAAGTGCTCAGGGATCTAAGTCAGTGGACAGAGAGCCTGTGGCTATGGAGTGGTGAAGTTCCTATTGTAACTCTTCTCAGCTGAGTGACTTACTTTCCATGCTGAGATGCCATCATTTGGTTCATGTGCATTCACACAAAGGTCATGTGTTCCGCTAGTATCAGGGGAGTTGAGACTGTTTTCTGCCCTACAACCTCTCCCTATTTCTATTTTTTTATTTTGGCCCAATTTTCCTTTTCCTTTTTTTGATGGCTGTCCAGTGCGGGGATCCTAACTCTTCACCTTGGTGTTATCGGCACCATGCTCTCCCAAGTGAGCTAACTGGCCAGCCCCACCAATTTGCTTTTTCTGACCTAGCCTTGTGGCAGCAGCAATCTCCAAAGTCCTATGGAGGAGGACTAAATAAAGATGCAAAGGGGTGGGCAAGGAGTAGAAAGATAGAACCACTCATGAAGCCCTCCCAGCCCAGGGAAGACCCACGACTTTTCTCTCCAGGACGTAGAAGTAATAGGACAAGATGATAGGGATAAGAATGGAGGGGAGGGCTTCTAGGGGAAGTTTCCTCATTTGAAACATGTCCCGTGGTTATTGGTATTGAGAAACCAGCTGTCAAACATGGGTGAAAAAGAAGGATAAGATCAAATCTTTTCTGGTAGGTTCTAAGACTGTTAGAGACAGATGCCAAGCCCTCAGCCCCACTCTCGGTAGCCAGCCCCAGATCTGGGCCTACCTATACAGTGAGGCCTGGCTAATGAGGCTTTTCCAGTGCAGGAAGTGGGAAAGGTGAGGTGCCACTTCCAGGAGGAAAGGGGGACATTTCACACGTGATGAGGCAGTAAAAGAAGGAGCACTTTGGGTCCTCCGACTCACAGTTGGGGAGGAGGAGAAAATAGAAAGGTGGCATTTTCCTGATTGGAAAGGGGAAAGGATCTTATTGCACTTGGGCTATTCAGAATGTAGAAAGGACATATTTGAGGAAATATCTATTGGAGCACTGATTTACTCTGTAAAAAGCAAAATCTCTCTGTCCTAAACTAATGGAAGTGATTCTCCTGCGCTCATGTGTAATGGTTTTAACGTTACTCACTGGAGAGATTGGACTTTCTGGAGTTATTTAACCACTATGTTCAGTATTTTAGGACTTTATGATAATTTAATATAAATTTAGCTTTTCTTAATCACCTCGCCTGGCTTGGAGTCATGACTAATCCTGCACCTGCTCTGTCTGGCAGACCCATGCTGTGGAAAACCTGCTTGCAGACATCACCTCTAAGTCCTTGAGGGATGTGGGGACAGTGAAGAGCAATAAAGGGTGTGAGGTTCCTGCTGGAGTCACAGCTCATCTTGAGAACATAGGTCAAGACCAGAGTTCATTGACTCAAGAAACCCTTATTTCCTCTGGAAGAGGAATGATGGATAAATCTCATGTTGTGTGCTAACTTTGATTAGTTGGTAGTGGCTGCTTAAGGGTCTGTCCAGAATCAGTGAGAAAACTAACATGATTGTTAGTGACATCTCCTTCGGGCACCAGAAGAAAATGTCATGACATGTATACTATGTATCTTCTATTTCTGTTCTAGGTCTTTGAGGACTTCATTGTCACAGAACTTGAGTGCCTTGCAGTGGTGGTCACTGGCAACATTGTCTGATGTAGTAAGAAAAGTATTGGCATGGGGACAAGGAGGGCTAATTCCAGTCCCAGATCTGCCACTAGCTCTGAATGATCTTAGTCAACTTTCATAGTTATTCTGAGAATGGGTCAAATGATCACTAAGATTCCATTTATTTTTAAAAACCTGTTTTCTCATAACTTATTCACTATATCTCAGGCTGGAACAAGGAGCTGGGGATCCCTTCTCAGGCTCTCTGGATGTAATACAGCTCAGTGAAAATTGGGAATCATGCTAATCTCAAAGCCAGATGTAAAATTTGATGTCGTCTCAATCATTGATTTTCTAAACAACAAACCATCTATAGAATAATGCCCCAATTCACTCATTCATCTATGGGCCAGGCATTGCGCATGCCTAAATAAGACATAATCTCACAGAGCTTAGAGTCTAGCAATACCACTACCAGCAGCCACCATGCCCCCCCCAAAAAAGAGAGAAAATGAAAGCAAGAAAAACTGAACCCTCTTGTATTAAAGTGACAAGAGATATAAACTACAGTGTATAAACTACAATGTATAATTTTTCCAACTTTGGTGAGGGATAAATGTGCTAGAACAAAAACAAGTGGAACAGCTCAAGGATAACTGTCCCTCCCCGACTCTTCTTTTTTGGAAAAAAAACAAAAATAAAAACTCACAACAGAGAGAAAAGGAGGACATCTTGGGGATGAAACAAGGGTTGGAAATTCCTTGCCTGTTCCTCTCAATATAAAACCCGAAACTGATATGTACGGAGAAGGTGGGCCAAATTCTACCAAATGAAATATTTTTGCAAACTAATTACATTTAAAATGTAGTCACTGCCCTCTTTCTATATTGTATGAAGAAACTGGAACCTAAAATGAAAAGATCTCTGGCTCATAGAAAGGTTTCCATGGCATGCATTGAAGCTTTCCCAAAACCTAGGCCTGAAGAAAACAAAGTCGGTGGTGCACAGAAACTTAGAAGAAGCATCTAGAAGAGCTGAGGGTGCATAAGATTCTTAGTGTAATGCACTAATTGTAATTCAAGGGTATCCAGTAAGTTTTCTCTGATTTCTGTTTATGGACATAATGATAAAAGAAATGTAGTGGAGTCATTTTTAAGGCTAAGAAACAATCTAATAACTGTGTCTTTTCTTCATATGTGAAGATGACTCAACTGATCCACTTAAAAGAATGTGTATTTTGGGATGTTTTAGGCAGTCTTTGTTTTGAAACATTCCCTCACTTGCCCATTTACTTTCTCTCCAGATCATTCTCTCGTTAACCAGTTGGCAGAAGGTTTTATTTCCAATCATGGCTCCAACTCACAATTTTGGACTCCTCAACATGGTGTTAAAACAGACCCAGACAGCATAATTAAGGGTCTGAGTTTAAACCCAAGGTTAAGTTAGCCCCAAGCTACACTATCTGCTTATTTCATTTTACAGGACATAAAGAGCCAAGAACTCTCACATATCATGCTCTTGGTGGTTTTCCCTCCAGCCCCTAAAAGCCTGCTGATAGCCTGCTAATGAGGTCCCCATATCTCCCTTCTGCCTCCTTCCTCTTTGGTGGAACTGATGCTTCTGTGGTCAAAGTTCTTGGGCTATGGAAAATGGGGTATGAGAAAAGAAAAGAACAAATTTGGAATTCTTGGCCTCTCTATCTCTTAATAAGATTCTTTGAGTTTGTGCTAAAATTCATGTTAAAAATTAATTTCTTTTTTAAGTTAGCATTTGCTTGGTATTTCTTTTTCAGTTTTGTTAGTTTCAAACTTGCCCATGTTTAAATCACTCCTTGTAAAATGGTATATGCTGGCCGGCCGGTGGCGCACTGCTACAGTGCGCCGCTTGGGAGCGCGGCGGCGCTCCCGCCGAGGGTTCGGATCCCACATACAGACCGGTTCCTGCTCACTGGCTGGGCGAGGTGTGGGCACAACACCGAGGGTTGCGATCCCGTTGCCGGTCCCGGTCCAGTATGGGCGCGACACTGAGGGTTGCGATCCGTTGCCGGACACGAAAAAAAAGACAAAAAGGAAAAAAAAAAAAGAAAGAAAAGAAAAGATAAAGGCTATTTATTCCTTCATTCGCTCAACACCTAATAAATGCAACTAAGTGCAAGCTAGGGTAGGCCTTGCAATCTTGGAGGCCAGTTTAAGGCACTAAAACCCATAGCCACTTGAGATCTGTGTTAATGACACCACTGCTATCTTCAGGGAATGATACAGGGGCATCTGGACTGAAGGTTCTAAGGAAGTTCATCATTGAAGCTGCTTCTCTTAGGCTGGAAATATGGATCCATGTCCCATGGTAAGGGTGCTTCAACAAGAATGCAGTTAGTGGTTATGACAGAATGAGCACTGTCTTAGCAGGCTTTTTCAGAAAGCCCAGCACAGTTATTCAGCAGCCACAATGTGTGGCATTTGTTTCCTGCTTCCAGTTGCAAGAATAGTGTCCACTTTGATCTCTAATGCCTGCAAGGGCTTTACTACCCTATGAATATACTCTTTATGTAGAACTATTGAGAGGCCTCTGGAATAAAAAAAGCACACATAACTAATTAATATGCAGATAAATGCTATTTGATGACAATCTTGGACTGCAAAAGATGAGTGGCCAAACATTTATTGAACACCTACTACAAGCAAGGTACTGTATTAGGTTTCTACAAAGCCCTACAGCATCTGCCACCCTTCTTGCTCTATTACCTGTCAGACTTCATTGACTGCTGTCCTCCTGCCTACTATACTGTTCTAGCTACACTGGCCTCCCTGTTCCTCAAACCTGCCAGGCATGCTCCCAACGTAGGGCCTTTGTATAGCTGTTCCCACTGGCTGGCACTTTCTTCCCCTGGTTATACTCATGGCTAACTCCTTCACTTTCAAGTCTTTGCTTAAATGTAATCTTCTCAATGAAACCTACTTTGACCACCCTCTTTAAAATTATGGTCTTTCCAACCCCACTTCCCTATGCATTTTACCCTATTTTATTCTTTTTTCCTTTCCCACTACACATATTATCTGATAACACACTGTATAGTTTATTTATGTGTTGCCTGTTTCCTCACTGTAATGTGAATTCCACGATGGGAAGGATTTTTTTTTTTTTTTTTGGTCTGTTTTGTTCATTGATTATCTCAAGTGCTTAGGACAGTTCCTGCACATACTTGGTGCTCAATAAATATTTGTTGAATGAATGAATAAATGAATGGAATCAGACATCTAATGCTCACCTTCTAGTAGGGCTACACTAAAACTATCCAACACAAAAAATGGATTTTGTCATCTTGTTCCAAAACTCACCAGGACCCAGACTGCAGACATCTTTTATTGAGCAAATTCCAGGTTACCGTCACCCTCTCCTTAAATGTAATATTCAATTTATTTCTGGTAATATTTAAATAAAGTAAACATGCCAATGACCAATGACTGAAGAAGACTATTTCTATATATTCCTCACCCATTTCTTAAAGGTTATTGTGACCTTTTTGCTTTGATTGGTTCCACTCCTTTTCTCCTACATGTGGGTCTGTCCCCATCTCCCATCTTTTCATTCTCCACTCTCTGCCTTGGTGATCTCATCCACTACCACAGTTTCATCCGTTCACTCTATGGAGGTGAGTCCCAAATCTATATCACTTGAGTTCTAATCTCTTCTCCAAGCGTCCATCCTGGATTTTCTGGACTTACTTGGATAATTCCATTTGAATGTCTCATTGGTACCTAAAAGTAAACAGGTTTAAAACTAAACTCTTCGCCTTCCCCCTGAGACTGGCTTCTCCTGACTTTCTACTTCCATTTGGACAATCACTGCCCTCCCAGTCCCTAGGCTGAAATCCTGGCACTCTCTTTGACTCATCTCCCTAAATGGGACCCATCCTCACCTTTGGACCTAATTTAGTCAGTTGCCAAATCCTTCATTCTCTTTTGAATCTGTTCTCATTCTTTCCACTACTATTATCTCATATCAGACTCCTAACTGGGCTCCGATATCTAAGCCATTTTAGACAATTAAGATAATTAATTTTCCTAAAGTGCAATTCTGATTCTGTCATTCTCTTGCTCAGAAGCCTTCAATAGCTCCCTATTACCTACTTAATAAAGTACAAATTCCTTACCCTGGTATTCAAAACCCTCCAAACAAGAAGGTTCCTAACTTTCTCTGTCAATCTTATGTTCCACTATTTCCCAATATGAGCCCTGTCCTAGAATCAAACCCACGTGTTCAATTCTATATATACAATTAAATTTATTGTCTCTGTGCCTTTGCCTGTATTTTTCCCACTACTAGAATTCTCCCTAACCCTTCTGTGAAAAAGAAAAAGTAACATGTCAATGGTAAAAAGTTCATTTCCTTTCCTACTAAGTTCCACTTCTATTAAGTTTCTTGTAATTACAGGGATGCTCTAACTTTTTCAGGCATGCACATAAACACACATACGTTTATAATCATATGTAATAAAATGATTACACATAGGCTTTTTTGCAACTTGCCATTTTTCAATTAATAATAAAATGTGCAGTTTTCTACTCTGGCACATATAGATTAACGACATTCTTTGTAAAAGTTGCATAGTGTCCTGTTGAATGGAGACACCATAATTTATGTAAAAAGTTCCATATTGATGAACATGTAATTTTCAGGGTTTTTTTTTTAAGTAGTGCTGCAGTAAACATCCTTGTAACTTTTCTTTGCATACTTGCAAAGATCTGTAAGAGTGGCATTAGTGGGCCAGAGATTATGTGCATTTTACATTTTAGTAACTGCCAAATTGTCCTCCTAAAAGTTTGCACCAATTATAGTCTTACAATAATGAGTTTGAGCACCGATTTTTCCAAATCTTGACCAACCTAAGGCTGCTAAGCTTTTTCATCTTTGCCAATTTGATATATATTTTAATTGTTTTATTTACTTTTACCCATCCCCTCTCCATTTTTTACCTTGTTGGTAATCTACATATCCTCTAAATCCCAGATTAAAAGTCCACTCCCTTCACAGGTCCTCTTATCAAATTTCTCCCTTCTCTAGGCATCTATAGCTTTTCATTTATGTAGTTCTCATACTGCTTTGAATTTTAGTGACTGGTCTATGTTTTATTCCTCCCACTATTGTAGATTGCAAATTCCTTGGAAGTAAGGACCTGACTTTACAGAAACGTTGAATGTAGAGCTAAGCAAATATTTTGGAGGGCATACTAACCAAGCTTCTCATTTTTGTAAAAGGAGTATTAAACATTCGGAGAATGCATTACAGTTCATAAAGTCTTTTCCCAGACATTCAATTAGACATTAAGCTTGTAAGGGAAACATCGGTATCCCGTTGTTTTACAGGTGAGAAAACTAAACTCCAGGCGATTTACTAACTGAGAACAATGATTTACTCGGAGCAGGCCCAAGACCAGAATCCAGCGTTCTGGCTCCATTCATTGTTCCTTTCCGTACATCCCAGCTGCCTCTCGTTTCCCTCACAGCACTTTTTGCAATATTCGGTGAATGAAATTACTCAAAAAAATTGTCAGGTGTTGGCAGCAGCTTGAACATCTGTAATTAAATAAAGCAAACATGCTGACGACCGGGGATGCACAGCTCTACACGCACCTTTCGCCCTTCTTTCCCCGAGTAGTCGGCAGCTTTTACTCCCGCAACCAGCTCCCCCACCTGAGCAGGCAACGCCGGGTCCCCAGGGAAACAGGCTTCGAGCGGCCCCTTTAAGACTGCGGGCGGCGCGTGCCCACCGTCCTTTCAAATAGGCCAATAAAAGAGCGATGGGCGGTCCGTCGAGGGCCAATAAAGAACGAGGACACTGCGGGGTGTGCGGCGACCCAAGCGGTTTCAAACGGCTTGGAGAAGGCCCCTCGGTTCTGACCCGGCGGAGGTGAGTGGTCGGTGGGCCTGACCCACGGGCATAGGTCCTCGGATCCGGGCGTCGCGCGCGCCAAGGGGCTCCGAACCTCGGGCGGGAGCCTCCGGGTGCGCGCCTCCTCTGCCCCACGAACCCCGCAGGTCTGAGGCGGCGAAGCGGGGCGGCGGCCGGGGGGCCCGCGGCCG
>NW_007734586.1:85863-120737 GCF_000696425.1 Galeopterus variegatus | reverse complement strand
TATTACGTAGGCGCTCGCGTGCGACGGAGGCCGGGGCTGGGCTCCTGGTGACCAGAACGCGCCGCAGCGGGGCGCGGGCGGCAGCGTCCGGGGGACGCGGGCAGCACAGGGCCCCCGCCTGGCGGCTGAACTGTTCCGTGGCTGGGGCGGGGTCCCTGGGAGCCGGCCTTGCTAGAGTGCCCCTCGCGTAATTGTCAAATGAATGAATAAGTAAGAGCCTATGACGGCTGTAGTGTTTTGAAGGGCCTGGTCGCCTTGGAGCGTGACAAAGACTGCGGTACCGGGGCCTTCCCGCACACCTGTCCCTACCGGCTTGCCGCTGCGGTTTTAACCATTCCGATCGCTCACTGCTCCGCCCTATGCCTAGTCTTTTCTCTCAGAAGGTGTCGGTAGAATTCAGGTCTTTCCAGCTCTGAAGGTTTGGGGGACCAACACAATAGCCGGCAGTGGAGGTTAAGCAGGCCTTGCTACTTTAAGGTGGGTGCTCGGTAAACTAGATTCTTCACTTTTTAGCTCTTAACCACTCGCCGGCTGTTGAGATAGCTACCTGCAACCGTGGCAATCGTCAGGCAGGATTTAAATGAATTACGTTTTGTTTCTTGGATAGAAAATGATGGAAGTGATGTTGTCAGAGTGGCTACTGTGTGTGGGAAAATATATTCGTGTTGATGAATCTTAACAATGAGTTTTCATTCAGCGTCAATAAAAGGTGAACTGGTTTTTTGCAGAACTTGCCCCAAATTTATGCATGGCTCTAATTTAATTCTCATGAGAACCAAGGCATCAAAACTTGGCCCAGAAATGCTGTCTTATATTATGCATAATTATAATAATTGAAAGCATTTTTAGAAAGGTGAGCTCCTCCTTTCTCTATTTTCATCACCCTGAAAAGTCCTTCTTTGACCTAAAGAGCCAATAAATTAAGCCAACAATCTTTTGAAACTTTTAAGTCGTATAAGATTTGGACTATTCTTAAGTGACTAGACAAACTATAATGTTATTTTTATAAAATGTAATGATTATAGATAAAGGTGAAATCAATTGATTTTGCCAGCATAAATTAAACTTGGTAAACTCGTGAGAAAAAAATTTTTACACAAGTTTTTAAAGGCTGTTTACTAAGACAATGGCAAGCAAAGGTATTCCATAACTATATGCCTATTCTCTATTACTTTTAAAGGTTTGATCATCAACTTTGAGTTATGAAAAGTGGTTTGTGGAAATTTTATCACAGATAGTCTTCTACAACTAACAGTTTAATTTTAGCAGCGGGGTGTTTTTGTTGTTGTTGGGTTTTTTTTTTTTTAACATGTTTTCCAGTTTATTATAAAGGATCTTTTCTAACCACAGCATTTATCATGCACATTCACCAGGTGGATATCCAGGTCATCATAAAGCCAGTCCCACAGGGCTTGTATATCAGCTGCTTCATCTGGGGTGTTCACTTGACATTCACAGGTAGAGTCAGGCAGTCCCCTTTTGCAAGGTAAACAGAACTTAGAGTGGCTTTTATCCAGTCCACCACGCTGCCTGTTCCCTCAGGAATAACCTTCTGTGTGTCTGTGCCTTATGTATAGCAACCCAAACATGCTCTTCCACTCTGTATCATGTACAACCAAAGATAGTGCTCCTAAATTAGTCTCAGAATCCACTTTAGTAAAGGATCCTCAGGAAGCTAATGATACTGATATGCAAAATGAAACAATTCCTTCACATTTTACCCCCTGGTTTCAATAGTTTCTTGGTTTTGTCTTTTCCCCACATGAACTACCTTGTTAGTGACCAAAAATGTCTTAGAGATACTCTCCGTTTTCCCTGCATAATTTTTCTCTTGAAGGGCAGCTTAGAGGCTAGTGGCTAAAGCTCAGATTCACTGAATTCTGAGCTTGGTCTAGCATCAAGGTCCAACCCAGCATTCTTTTTAATTTCATATTTGCTATTACAGATAACAATAACCAAAGGATTAAATATTTCACTTTTTTATTATTAGTAGTTTATGTTTCCTTGCAGTCAGTGAATCCTGGAGTTGGATCCATCCCTAAATTCCACTGGTAACTCTTTAGTAACTGAGTACAGTTTAACCACGTGGCCACCCAGGAATCAAAGGTTCTTTATACCCCACTCCCTTTTATCTTTTTTTCTTCCCAAACCACATGTTTCTGTGTGCCAGGGCTGTTCTAGCAAATCCCAATTCTGACAACAATTCTGAGAATATAGGAATAGCTAACTCAGTTTCTTATATACTCTCACAATACAAGATACAGATATAACCTGAGATGTGTGGAGTCTCTCCCCCCCCGCCCCCCACCAAGCAAGTAGTGCTTCAGCAGCGGACACCAGCTGAATGTCCTCTAATTCAGTTCAATTCTGACACCATCTACCTGGAGGTAGCCTCAGATCGCACAGGTTGAAGGCTCAGCTCCACAAGACTGCCTCCCACTTTGGATGCCAATCACAAGCCCCAGGTTGTTTTACCTGTGCTTCTGATGACTAACTATAAGTTGGGCTTTCCCACGACCCCCTCTTCGGGTTTAATTTGTTAGAGCAATTCACCAAACTCAGGGAAACACTTATATTTACTAGTTTATTATAAAAGATATTACAAAGGATATGGATGAAAAGATGGGAGAAGGATCTTGGAGCTTCCATGCCACCCTCCCGGAACCTCCACCTGTTCAGCTGTCTGGACACTCCAGTAGCAGTTTTAATTACAATAAATTTGAGTACCTTAATATTATGAACACTGTTCTAGGTTTTGGGGAAGCAATTAAAAATAATAAACATCTTTAACAATGCCTTAGGATAGTGTTAAAAATCCTGATGGGGAATGAAAACTTTATATTGGAGTAAAGCCAGGCTCTCTTATGCTCCTTTGACTTAATGAGGTCTCATTCATTCATTCAACAAATATTGAGATTGATGCCTACTGTGTGTTGAACATTGTTCTAGATTCAGAGAATACACTGGTGAACCAGAAAAAGACAAAGCCCCTGACCTAAGAGAGTTTGACAGTTTTATCTCCCAAACAATTTACTGTAGCAAATTGTAGTTTCTGTAATCCCTCTGGTTCAGCTCTGGGACTTGAACAAAATAAATGCTCAAATACTTTTATTAGCAGTAGCTAACATTTATTGAATGCTCACTGGGTGCCACATTTTTTCTTTTTTAATCCTCACAATGTTTTACAGATGAAGAAACTGAGTCTTAGAAAGGTTATGCAACTTGCTCAAAATCATATAAATAAGTAATAGAACCCATGTTAGTCTGTCTCCAGGGCCTTTGCTCTTATCCTATGGTTGTACTGTGTGAAGTAATCGGATCTGTTAAGGAGAATTTGGGAGCAATTTCTGGGTAGAATCCCCCAATCCTTTTTTAAATACTTCAACCAGAGATGTGATGAAATATGAATGATAGGCATGGTAGTTCTTAATAGGGAAGATGGGGCAGTTCAAAATACAGTGTTTACCATATGGGAGATGGACAGCTGTGACAGTGGAGTGGAGATAAGGGGCAGCGTGAAATTAAGATATTAATCTGATTATGAGTGATGGATTCTTGGTGGTCAGTGTTGGAGAGGTTTGAGGTTTTTAAATGATTCTCGTACTCTTACCTCTGGAGTTCAGAATATGTTACTTAGCTCATTCCTATCAGGGCAGTTACCATACCTACTTGGAGTACCTCTAGTACATTGAGCTTATTCTTTTTGGCCTTTGTGTTTGCTGTTCTCTGCCTGGAACTTCCACCCCTCTCCACCCCTACCTCAAGATTGTATAACAGGCTTTACGGTCTTAACTCAAATGCCATCTCCTTAAGGAGGCAATTTTCTAAGCTCCCAATTACAGTAGTACTCATGGTCACTTTGACCTCACTTTCCTTTATTTACTCCATAGCATTTATTATTATGTGATAAGTTGTATATTGTCTGCCTGTATGTTTTCTGATTTCACAGAAATGAAAGCAGAGCAGAGACTTTTTTTTTCTATCTGTGAGGTTACACCTCAGTGCCTCAAACAATGCCTGAAAAGTAGGTGGTCAAAAAATACTAGTTGAACAAAATTGGCCAAAACTGGCACAGTCTTCTCTATGTGATAAAGTGATAAACACAGTATGTAATTAACCAGTTGACTGCACTTTTCTGTCTTTCGATGTGAGCAGTATCTCAACAGACTAGTTTGGAAGGTCTTCAACAAGGAAAACTAGAAAATTATAGGTTTATATTTGTGTCAACTGGGTGCAAAGGTAGATCTGGCTTCCCCCTCTCACCTTTTTTTCAATTTTTTTTCAATTTTTTAAAATTTCCAAATCTACGGAAGTTTTGGAGTTACTAGACAAATATTGTAGGATGTGCCTCTATTGGAATTTGTCTGATGTGATTCTCATGATTAGACTGGGGTTATGGGTTTTTGACAGAGATAAAGTGCCATTTTCATCACCTCATATCAAGGATGCCTACTATCAGCATGATTTCTGTCTGTTAACATTGACCTCCATCACCTGGCTGAAGTAGTGGTTGTGAAGTTTCTCCACTGTAAAGTTACTTTTTCCCCTCTTTCCATACTATACTCGTTGAAAGGAAGTCACTGTGTGCAGCTCACACTTAAGGAGTGAAGAATTATGTTCCCTGTCTTTTAGGGTGTAGCATCTACATAATTTATTTGGAATTCTTCTACATGGGAGATTTGCCTTTCCTTCCCTATTTATTAATTTAGTCAAGTATTTATATCAGTTTGTACTCAGGATATTTATTTTATACTTTGGGTTACACTCCAATTCTACTTTATTTTGTTGCTCAAGTTGTACCAGCTTTGTCCATTGGGAGCTCTTTCATTTGGCTCCTGTGCTCCTTTAACATGTGTGTGCGTGTGTGTTCATTTTGATTGTTTGATTGTTTTTTGAGCACTTCTGGCTTTCTGGAGCTACAGGCTCATTTTGTAATTTCCTGTCCCAGTGCTAGAACCAGCCATTTCTCCAGGGAGCCCTGGTTCCTTTTATTGGAGAATGGTATTAGAAACTAAGACCTGGGCATTAAGTGTTCTCATTGCTACTGGGGTGTCATTTCTTTAGGCCCTTTCAGCTGACAGAGCAAAGAAATATATACATGTATGCTAACCCTGTGTATATAGACGTATCTATAAATATTTCTCTTTGTAGCAATCTGTATCTATATGAAGTTAAACATAAGTTCTTACTGATCTCCAATTCTCCATGTGGTGGTGGATCATTCTAGCCTCCTCCCCTGGCTGACCTGTGAATTTCCACTCCAAACCTGACTTCCACCTAGCATTTATTTAATTGTTTGGTTCTGCTATACATGTATAGCAGTATCAGAATTGTTAAACCATACTGCCATGGGAAACAACTTTATCAACTAGAGTATAGTGCTTTTGTGCAGTTCCTTTTGCCTTTAGTCTTACAGACTCCACTCATTTCCAAAATTACTTAGGTCAGCATCTTTTCTCCACCCCCTTTAGTGAGGTTGTTTTACACTTTTTTTTTTTTTTTGGTGGCTGGCCAGTACAGGGATTGAACCCTAGACCATGGTGTTATCAACACCATGCTCTAACCAACTGAGTTAACCGGCCAGTCCCAATTTTAATACAGTGAAATGCTTTTGTTGTAGTCTTCATTCTTTTCTGAGATCCCCCAGCCTTCTAAAAGACTATTTAAAATTTGCATACATTAAAGTTCACTCTTTATGTTGTAAAAGATCTATAGGTTTTGACAGGTGCGTAATATCATTTATTCACTATTATAATGCCCTAAAAATCCCCTGTACTTCACCTCTTTGTCCCTTTATCCGCCCAAACCCTGGCAACCACCGATGTTTTTACTGTCTCTATAGTTTTGCCTCTTTCAGATATAATAGGAATCATACCATATGAACCCTTTTCAGACTGGCTTCTTTTACATTGCAATATGATTTGAGATTCCTCCATGTCTTTTTTTTTTTTGAACACCAATAATTGGCCTAAATCCTCCATGTCTTTCCATGGCTTGACAGCTCATTTCTTTTCATTGCTGAATAATATTTCATTTTATGAATGTACTACAGTTTGTTTATCCATTTCCCTTTGAAGAATATGTTGGTCACTTCCAGTTTTGACAGTTATGAACAAAGCTGCTATAAACATTCATGTGCAAGTTTCTGTAGGTAAATACCTAGGAGTGGATTGCTGGATCATATGGAAAGACTATGTTTATTCTTGTAAGAAATTACCAAACTGTCTTCCAAAGTGGCTGTATCATTTTGCATTTCTGTAAGCAGTGAATGAGAGTTTCTGTTGCTCTACATTCTTAATAGCACTTAGTTGTATCAGTTTTTTGGATTTTAGCCATTCTAGTAGGTATGTAGTGCTCCCACTTTTTTAAAATTTTGTTTTCATGACATTGACTTTTTTGAAGAGAAATGATAGTTTTTTAAGAGAAAACTTTTTAAAAATAAACTTTATTTTGGACTAATTTTAGATTTATAGAAAAGTTGCAAAGATGATATGTAGAATTTCTGAATACCTTTCACTCAGTTTCCCTCTTGATAACATCTTATATGGTACATTTGTCAAAACTAAGAAACCAACATTGGTACCCTACTTTTAAACAAACTCCAGATTTTGGATTTCAACAGTTTTTCTATTTGTATCTCCTTTCTGTTACAGGATCCAATCCAGGGTAACAGTACATTTCGTGGTCATCACTCGTTGTCTCCTCTAGTCTTTGTTTCTCAGTCTTTCCTTGTTTTCATAACCTTGACAATTTTGAGGACTACTAGTCAGTTATTTTGTAGAATGTCCCTCCCTTTCAATTTGTCTGCTATTTTTCTCATGATTAGACAAGGGTTATGTATTTTTGGAAAGAATACTGTAGAATATCATCATATCACATCAGAGAGTGTGTTATATCCACATGACATCACTGGTCATGTTAACCTTGATCACTTGGTTATGATAGTGTTTGCCAGGTTCAGTAGTAAAGTTACTTTTTTTCCTCCTTTCTCTACCTATCCTTGAGAAGTGAGTTGCTAAGTTTAGTCTACCCCCAAAATGGGTGGAGGGATTAAGTTCTACTTCCAGGAACAAGGGGTAGCTACATCTATTACTTGGCATTCTATAAGGACGATTTGTCTCTTCTCTCCCATTTATTTTTTTATTCAACCATTTATCTAGATCACTATGGACTTGTGTGTGTATGTTGACTTAGGTATATTTATTTTGTACTTTGAGTTATAATCCCATACTATGGTTTTTTTCCTCCTCAAATTGTTCCAGCTTTGATTTTTAGCTCTTTTAGTTTGGCTCCTGTGTCCCTTTGACATGCACTCATCTTTTTTTTTTTTCCCCTTCTGTTTGAACACTTCCTTATTTTCTGGTACTGCAAGATGCTCCAGGCCCATCTTTTATTTTCTCTGTCTCAGCCCTAGAATTAGATATTTCTCCAAGGAGCACCGGTTCCTTTTACTGGACAGTGGTATTTAGAAACCAACATCCAGCTACTCTTTGTGCTTGTTGCTACTATGGTGTCATTGTTCCTACGCCTTCTCAGCTTAAAGAGCTAGGTAATATGTGTATATATACACTAAGCCACATAGATGCACACATGTATAATTGTTTCTGTATCTTTCCATTTGTATTTATATTAAGCTAACCATGAGATCATAAAGACGGCTTCGACTTTCAGAGGAAACTTAGGTCATAAACAAATGTCCTCTCTGTAATTTGCTTTTTACTGAGATCTTTTTCTCCCTGATAACACCTTTTAAGTGCTACAAAAAATGTTTTCTCTGACTTGGTAACAGTAGTTGTTTGTTCCTGGCATATGATTTTTGTTTAGAGAAACAGTCAAGCATAAATTCTGATTCACCTGGAACAGCTATACATTTCTGGTATAGATGTGATGGTAGATAACCATGGTGATCTTGTATCTCTTCAAACATGATTTTTGTTATTTTATTAAGTAAGAAAACTACTTCTTCGATATCTTGATTATATTTCTTAGAGGCTTGTTATTAATTAAATTAACTGTTAGTTGGCCAATTAGCTCAGTTGGTTAGAGCATGGTGCTGATAACATCAAGGTCCAGGGTTCGATCCCTGTACTGGCCAGCAGCCAAAAAAAAAAAAACTAAAGTAACTTTTAGATCCTTTCTATAAAGATGAGAAAAAGTTGGATAGTCTCAAGTATTTCTTGAAATGAAATTCATTTATTTTATGTAGATATCTTTTTTCTTATTTCAGTCATAAGACTTAAAAGTAGCCTTGTATTGATCTGAAAGTCAACTACCAGGAAATAGAAAAGTCTTTTCAGCAACCTAAGTAGATAATCACACATTTTATTGACTTCCCTCAAGCAGATCCTACTGACTCTATAAGCACAATATCAGCCTGCTTGGTTCTTTAAATCAAGAGCTAAAATTAGAAAGGGGGCACTACTAGAAGATAACTAGAAGTGTTAACTTGATCACAAAGTTTGAGAAAGGAAAGCTACAAAATATAAAGTATTAAAAGCTACAAAATATAAAGCATTAAAACTCAAAAAAGCCACAAAGAGACCCTTATACCTTTGCAGCAGTGGGTAGATCTTGAGGGTATTGCTGCATTGATTGTCCAAGTGGATTATCCTGACAGGTGTAAATGATTATCAGTATACTTTGTTTAACAGGACTGGCTTTTATATTTTCTTAGATTTATATGTAAAAAAAGTTACATAAAATAATTGATGTTTCAGGCATAAACCTCTGTTATCTGGCAGATGTGGCTATCTAGAACATCTCATTCCCTAATCAATTTTGCTGTAATATTTTTCCCTTTCTGTATGTATTTGCAGTGCTTGTTTCTATCATTGAATATCCTCACCCACTTGTAGTATGAAGTCTCTTGTTTGTAAATTTTAGGAATTTTATCGGTATTGTAATTCCATACTTTGTTGCTGGTAGCTCACTGTTATGGGGATCTAGCCAGCTAAGCAAACCAGCCAGCCCTCATACTTTTCTCTTGGTCCTTTTTTATGTAGTACGTTCCTTTAAAAAAAAAAAAAAAATCTCATTAAAACCGTCTTAGTTTAGAACTAGCATGGGTGCTTCATTTGGAAATAAAGACCAAATCCCATATCAGAAATCTCTGTGCAATAAGTAAAAAATGTTTTTATGCTTTAGAGGACTGCTTGCTAGTTTTGAACAATGTTTAACATGGGAGAATCCTCCAGACAAGATGTGGACAGTCCCCTTGGGTATTACCAAATGGCATCTGATTTGTTTAACAAATGGTGAATCTGCTTTCTGTAGGATAAAAAGGAATAGATTGTTTGTACACCCAAAGAAGCAGTTTGTTTTAGACTGGAGAGGACTTGCCTTACTTGGTCCTAAAATCTCTAATCTGACCTAGGCCTTTCTTGAACCAGAGGACTGAAACATGGGTTTTGTGAAATCTGAAGTCACTCTAAAATTCCAAAATCACTTTGGGTTGATGCTTATAATAACAACACAATAATATCTGTGGTTTACTGAGTGCTTGGTATTTGCCAGGCAATCTGTTAGTTAGTGCTACTTACTTGCATAAAGTCACTGGATTTATATGATCTGGCCCTTCCTAGTCAGCCCCTCTCACAGCTTCTGTTTGGCCGTATGGGACATATTTCTCTTCTTTACTCTTGCCTAGCTCTTTTAGACTTTTACACATGTGCCTGAAACATTCTCTGTTATTTCCACTTATTATTATGCCTTTGCCTGGCAAATCGCTATTAATTTCCTTTAGTTCTCAGCCTAAATATCACTTTCTTAGGGAGACCTTCTCTATTATACTCTTATAGAACTTTGTCCCAGGACTGTTGTAGTGTACAACCTGTACTCAGTACCTACCTGAGAGTGTAACACAGAGTAGCCTTACATGATCTGACAAGTGTACTTGCGGGGCAGGAGAATAATATGAACATTTAGGGGAATTCTTAGCATGTACAAGGCAAAAATCTCATTTAATTTTCAATAACAACAATTAGTTGAGTCACATTTGGCAAGTTACTTATCCACTGTGCATCAGTTCCCCCATCTATTAAATGGAGATGATATTATCACCTTCAGAGTTATGAGGATTAAATGAGTAAATTCATGTGAAATTCTAAGCATAGTGCCTTGCTCATAATGTATGCTCAAGAAGTACGTGTTAAATAAAGGACCACATGAAGAAGGTACTGTTATGATGGATGATAAAACTGAGGCTCAGCTAGTCTGTGGCAGAGCAAGGTTTACAACTCAGATCTGTCTAATTCCAGGGCTCAGCATGACTCCAGGTTTAGACTGAATTTAAGCTTGACTACAGCTCTCTACAATTAGATTTACTACAAACAACTGTTCTATCTCTTTGCCAAAGTGAAAGATTCTAAAAATAAAAATTATCCTTGTTTAGTAGATTTTATAACCAAGAAGTAGATAACTAGGAAAACAGTTGCAAAAATCTTATAAAATTTCAAAATTCTATTATTGAGCAATTTTTCACTATGAAAAGGATTTATTTCAGAATTCTATTAAGTATATCGTGTTTTCCCAACGTATTTGAAATACATGTTCAAAGTACAAATTTTTCTTCATAAATAGCTCAAGGAACACATTTATTGTATTTTTTAAGACTTCTGTGATTTGATGAAATTGTACCATTTTAGCAATTTTATACCAGAGTGTAAAGCACTATGCTAGATGCTTTGGTAATGAATAAGACTTAATTCCTTCTTTCAAAGGAGATATGATGCCGAAAAATTAAGAGGGAGAAGTGAGGTGTAGCTTATGGGATGAATGTGGGCAAATCTTCAAGGTTTCAAGCTGGAATTTTAAAGGTTTTTGTTTTGTTTTGTTTTTTTGGCGGCTGGCTGGTATAGGGATCTGAACCCTTGACCTTGGTATTACCAACATTGTGCTGTAACCAAGTGAGCTAACTGGCCAGCCCTAGAATTTTAAAGTTTTAAAGCTTTAAAAACATTATTATAAAAGACATTGAAGCTCATTGTTTAAAAAAAAAAAAAACATCAAAATGCATGGATGGATATTATTAAAGTGAAAAGTAAAAGATCTTTGTTCAACCCATAGATGCACTTCTCAGAAGTAGCCATGGTTAACAATTTCCTATGGATTCTTTCAGAAATTTTTATTTGCATTCAAACTTGTACAATGTTATATTTGTTTCCTATGGCTGCCGTAACAAATTACCACAAAATAATAAATCTGAAATGAGTTTTCTGGAGGTAACATCAAGATGTCACTCTCCCTCCAGAGGCACTAAGAGAGAATCCCTTCCTTACCTCTTCCAGCTTCTGGTAGCTGCTGGCATACCTTGGTTTGTGGCCACATTACTCAAGCCTCTTCTCATCTTTCTCTGATTGGTCTTCACATCGCCTTCTCTGTTGTGTGTCAAATCTCCTTCTGCCTCCCTGCCTCTCTCTTATAAGGATTTTTGTGATCCTATATGGGATCCGAACCCGGGGCCTTGGTGTTATCAGCACCACACTCTCCCGAGTGAGCCAGGGGCCGGCCCTTTACACAAACTTTTTGAAGTATCTTTGTTTTTGTTTTTTTTAGACAAAAAAGGAATTAGACTTCATATACTATCTTGCAAATTTCTTTTTAAAACTTAATAATGGATTTCTTCCACATTGGTATTTATACATTTACTTTAATCTTCTTCATTATCTTTTTTCTTTAAATACTCACAAAGCATTTTGTTGTATAGATGAATATCTCACTGTTTTTGTGTGATAAAAAAAAATAAAATATAAAATTTACCATCTTAACCATTTTAAAGTATACACAGTTCAGTAATGTTACGTATATTCACATTGTTGTAAACAGATCTCCAGATCTTTCTCATATTGCAAATCTGAAACTCTATATCCATTAAACAACAATTCTCCTTTTCCTCCACTCTCAAGCCCCTGGTTACCACTGTTCTACTTTCTGTTTCTATGAATTTCACTTTAGATAACTTATAAGTAGAATCATGTAGTATTTGTATTTTTGTGACTTTTTTCAGTTAGCATAATATCCTCAACGTTCATTCATGCTGTAGCATGTAACAAGATTTCCTTCCTTTTTAGTGGTGAATATTTCATTGTATATATAATATAGATCACATTTTGCTTATCCCTTCTTCTGTTAATAGACATTTGCGTTGTTTCCATCTCTTGGCTATTGTAAATAGCAATGCTGTGAACGTGGGTGTGCAAATATCTCTTTGAGACCCTGCTTTCAATTCTTTTGAATATATATCTAGAAATGGAATTGCTGGATCATATGGTGGCTTTATTTTTAATTTTTTGAGAAGACTCCATACTGTTTTCCATAATGGCTGCACCATTTTGCAATCCCACCAACAGTACACAAGTTTCCAATTTCTCCACATCCTTGCCTTGTTATTTTCTGTTTTTTGTTTTTTTTAAAAACTAACCATTTTGATGGAAGTGAGATCATATCTCATTGTGGTTTTGATCTGAGTTTCTCTGATGATTAGTGATGTTGAGTATTGTTTTAGTCCGTTTTGTGTTTCTATAACAAAAACCTGAGACTGGGTAATTTATAAGGAAAAGAGGTTTACTTGGCTTACGATTCTTGGACAGCTATATCTGGCATGGGCCTCAGACTGCTTCTACTCATGGCAGAAAGTGCAGGCAGCCGGCAGGTACAAGCAGATCACATGGCAAGCGGAAGCAAGAGGGAGAGAGAGAAGGTGCCAGGGTCTTTCCTTGCATTTTCTTCTTTTTTTTGTCTTTTTCGTGACGGGTAAGGGGATCGCAACCCTTGGTGTGGTGTCGTCCGCACCGCGCTCAGCCAGTGAGCGCACCGGCCAGTCCTATATAGGATCCGAACCCGCGGCGGGAGTGTCCCTGCGCTCCCAGCTCCGCACTCTCCCGAGTGCGCCAGGGGGCCGGCCCCAGGGTCTTTTTAAGCAATGAGCTCTTGCAGGAACTAATAGAGTGAGAACTCACTGATTACTCCCCCTCCCCCAGGGAGAGCATTAATCCATTCATAAGGTATCTGCCCCCATGACTCAATCAGTTTCCAACACTGCCACATTGGAGATCAAATTTCCACATGAGTTTTGGAGGGGACAACATATCCAAACTCCATCATTCAGCCCCTGGCCCCCCAAAACTCATGTCACTCTCACATACAAAATACAATCATTCTATCCCAACAGTCCCAAAAGTCTTAGCTAGCTCCAGCACCAACTTAAAAGTCGAGTCTCATCTGAGACCAAAAGCAAAAGTCCTTCCAGCTGTGAACCTGAAAAACAAAACCAAATTTATCGACGGCCAAGATACAATGGTGGAACAGACATTGGGTATACATTCCCATTCCAAAAGGGAGGAATAGGCCAGAAGAAAGGAAAAACAGGTCCCAAACAAGTCCGAAACCCAGCAGGGCAGTCATTAAATCTCAAGACTGGAGTATCAGGTACCTTGATTCCATGTTTCACTGCCTCTGCACACTGGTGTGGGGGTTGGGTCCCCAAGTCCTTGGGCAGCTCCGCTCCTCTGGCTTTCCTGGTGTCAGGCCACACTTCGCCTCTCCCAGGCTGGTGTTCCACTCTGGTAGCTCCACAGGTCTGGGGTCTCCATGGTGGTCCCGCTCTCATGGCTCCACTAGGCATGGCACTGTTGGGGTTTCTCTGCTGCAACTCTGACCCCACATTTCAGCTTGGCATTGCTCTAACAAAGGCTGTCGGCAGTGACTCCACCCCTGTGACAGATCTCTTCCTGGGCCCCCAGACTTTTCCATACATACTTTGAAATCTGGGTGAAGGCTCCCAAGCCTTCCTAGCTCTGACATTCTGTGAGCCTAAAGACATAACACCATGTTGACGCTGCCAAGACTTCTGGCTTGTGTTTTTCAAAGCTGCGTGTCCAGCCACACCTGGGGCCAATTTAGCCACGGCTGGAGCAGCCAAAGCAGCTGGGGTGCTGGTGCTGTAAGCAGCTTCTCCAGGTGGTCCAGGGCAGGGAGCCCATGGAGGGTGCCTCGGGCCTGTTTGCCAAGACCATTCTGTCTCCCTAGGCCTTTGGGCATGAAATGGAAGGGTTGGCCCCAGAGGCTTCTGCAATGCCTTCAGGGCCTTTTTCTCCTTCTCTTGATAATCCCTTTCCTTTGTAATAATCTTCTTAGCTAATGGTCACTGGGCTGCACCATTGCAAGTATCTTTTCATATGCTTGTTGGCCTTTTCTATATCATCTTTGAGGAAGTGTCTGTTCAAGTCCTTTGCCCATTTTTAATGGGGTTATCAGATTTTTTTGTTGTTTAATTGAAGTAGTTCTCTATATTTTCTGAATATTAAGCCCTTATCAGATAGATGATTTGCAAATATTTTCTCCCATTTCATAGGTTGCCTTTTTTACTCCATTGATTGTGTCCTTTGATGCACAAAAGTTTTTGTTTGCTTTTATTGCCTGTGTTTTTCGTGTCATATCCAAAAAAATCATTGCAACCAAGTTCAGTGTCATGAAGGTTTTCCTCCTGTGCTTTTTTTCTTGGAGTTTTATAGTTTTAGATTTTGTTTAGGTCTTTGGCCCATTTGGGGTTAATTTTTGTATATGGTATAAGGGTGCAACTTTGTTCTCTTGCATGTGGATATCCAATTTTCCCAGCTCCATTTGCCAAAGAGACTGTCCTTCCCCCTTTGAGTGGTCTTGACACCCTTGTTGATGATCATTTGACCATATATGTGAGGGTTTGTTTTGGGGCTCTCTATTTTATTTCATCAGTCTATTTGTCTTCATGCCAGTTCTATGCAGGTTTTATTACTGTAGCTTTGTAATATGTTTGAAATCAGGAAGAATGAGTCCTGGAAAGCTTAAGTGACTAATTGATAAGAAAAATTGAATCTATTAACCTTAGTTACTATCCCACCCCAAAGGTGAAAACAAAGTTGAAGTGTTTATAAAGCTTAGGCCCTCAGGTTTGTTCTTTTTCTGAATCAGGGCATACAGAATGCTTTCTTTATCTTATTTGTTAATGGACTTCACTCTGGAGTCAGGAATCTAATTAAGAAACAAGCTTAATTGAAAAGACCACCCATCTAAAATGTACTTGTCTGGCATTTAGCTGGCTATTTTGAAACTCTTTCTAATAAATTTATATCTATAAAGGAAATCTCCATTTTGTAAGGATGTCTCCCTCTCTGCCCCCTAACTCACTAGAAATTTTTACAATGGAAAAGAAAAAGATTTAAATCTAAGCCTTATTTTAGACCGTTTTGTTGCCTTGCTTTGACATGATGTTTAAGTTCTGTGCCTTTGAGGTGTTACATTTATAGTTGCTTTTCCTAATAAGAGTCATCCTTTTGGAAGTACAAATTTAGGGTTGCCTACAACAAGTACAAGAGAATTTTTCGGGCTGGTGGAAATGTTCTTGATTGTGGTGTTGGATACATGACTCTATATGTTTGTCAAAACTCATGGAACTGTATACTAAAAAGGGTGAATTTTACTGTACCTAAGTTATGTCTCAGTAAACCCGACTTTAAAAAGCTCTTAGCTCAGGCATCTCCCTTCTCCCAGTCTGATCCTTAGCTAATGTTGTTCTGAGAGCTGGGAACACTGGGAGGTAGAAGCAGCCAGTTTGAGGGTGTTATACATTTGCTTTTTTGCTTTAAAAGGCATATGGCAGGTAAGCTAGACAATAAATATTCGAACACTGTATATATTATTTAACAGATATATATAGCACTTTATATTTAATTTGTTGCAGAAAAACAGTACAATGGAGAATTTTTTTTTAAAGCAAAGAAATGCCGCCTTCTAACACATGAATTGTTATTATTTACATCTATAAAGGAAATTTACATTAGTAAAGTATCTGTATCAAGATAACTTTTATTGTCTGACTTTTTATCTTCATAACAAGACAACCTTTATTCACCATACAATTCCTTCCCTCATCGTCCTATAACTTGAGTGGTCACCCCCCAACCCCAGAGGCCCCAAGACCCTATAACACCTGCTTATACTCCTTTCTGTAGCTCAGGATGCTGTTATATAAGCCTCAATCTCTGATCCTTCTTGGAGTCTCATATTTTGTGGGACTCCTCCCATGTATTAAAATGTAGTTAAAATGGTTTTTCTCCTGTTAATCTGTCTCATGTCAATTTAATTTGTAGCCCAGCCAAAGAATCTAAAGGGTAGAGGGAAGCCATTTTTTGCTTCCCTACATTGTCCAGTTAAGTGTTTTCATGTTGTAGTAAAGGAAAGGGATCAATAAGCAAAATAAGATGGGCTATGTTTGGGCTGTGACATTTGGTAAGAAATCCAAGAATTATTCAGGAATATTTATGTAAAATGTTTATGCATTTGAGAACTAAGATAGAAATCCCTATAGTAGTAATAATCTTGAGCTCTGATGTCTGAAACTGAGCTGTACAGTCAGTGGATTTTTTTTGCTTATTTTTAATTCACTAATAGTGCAGCACTGGATATTTGTGTGTGCACATGCACACATATACTCACTGTGCTATGCTTATTGTGGTTATGTAGATTCGTGTATCACTAGAAAGCTATATAACAGGAAGTATTGATCATACTTTTGTGATAAATGTTTCTTGAGTATTTATTTTGTATCACACACTGGTAGAAAAAGATAATTAAGATACATTCCAGCCCTTGCCCTTGAGGCACTCACAGTCTGATGAGAAAGGCTGATATTCAAGCTATTACCCTTAGAATAGTGCGATAAGCTTGATGGGGATATAATGAAAGAAGGTCCTGATTACATAATTCAGAAGTATCCTTCACAGTTAAATGCACTTAGAATGAAGAATGAGATTGTCTTGGCAGATCAAAATCGGACTATTCTAATCCTAATCAGTTTCTCTTTTCTCAACAACTTTAGCCTAGAATTCTCTAAGACCTTCAGAATAAGAGTAACCTGGGTTTGCTCCCTAGTAGAGCAGTCTGCCTGTCCTTTGAAATCTAAATTTCTACTTGAACCCCTGTTCAGGATTGGAGATGTTAGGTTATTTATAAATGGTTTTTAGCCTCACTAAATTGATTCCCATCCTGGTCTGATGATGGCCTAAGGCTTTAGTAAGGTGTGTTTATTCACATTCATCTAAATTAAGTGGAGGAATACAGACTTTAAAAGCACATAAATCTCTTTCCTGTTAGAAACGAATATTGGAGACACAAAATGCAGTCAAACCTTATAAAACTAAGATTGAGGAAAAACTCCTATGAAAAGAAAATTAAAACTTATTGATAACCTTTGGAGATCCAGAGACCAAGACTTAACTCCCTGAGATATTAATTCAGTTTCTACTAAAATTTTCTCAAGAACTCTTCATTATAAATAGATGACTGTGCATCATTTTCGCATTTGCATGCAAGGTATTCTTTACCTCCATAGACTTGTAGTGAATCCTTGGACAGTTTTTGAAAGATCTTATTTTACTCAAATGAAGGGAAAGTTTTATTTTTCTATTTCACCTCTTATTACCTTCCTACCCATCTTGTGTCATTGTCTAGGATTCCTTGTGCCGTAGAGGGTGAGGTGAAGCATTGCAGGCTGCCAGAATTCTCTTCTGGGCCTTTGAGTTGCCATTGGAAAAACTGCTCAAGTCTAAGGGAGGTTAATGGAATAAGTAGCTTACATAATGGGGGCTATGTATTTACCCTGATGTTTGGCTGTTATCTGCAGTAATTTTTTTCACCCTGGAGGAGGGATTAGGATTGTGATAGTGGGATCTGGTCATCTCCTTTGTCTCTGGAACATTACCTGTGTTACCACCAAAAAAGAGGTCCACCCAACCACAGTGGAGTTTCCCTAGTTGGTCCTCCATTTGCCTCTTGCCTTGGAAAGGCTGTCGGCTGGAAGCAGCATCCTGAGGCCTGCAAACCTCTGGCCGGAGGTATGCGGTTCCTTTAAGCCTTCAGTGTGTGCGGGGAGCGGCAGTGAGGGTGGGGCGGGCACTCTGACAGCAGCACTCTGCCCCGCCCCCGGAGGAGGCGTTTCCCAGTGGTCCCACAGCACCAATGCCGCCGCCGCCTGCCCGGTGTTCCTGCTGATCCTGCTCGGACCTTAGGGCCCCCGACCTCTCCCTGCGCGGGGAGCGTAAGTGTCAAACTGCGGGCAAGGGGCAAGCATCCCATGCCCGTGCCGAAAGTCCTGGCGGACAGTGCAGGGGACTCTCCTGGCCTATCAGAGGCTAAGGCGGCCAAAGAGCGTAAACAATGCCGGCTGCAGTGAGCTAAAGCCTGGGCATCTGCTCTACTTCTGGGTGGTAACAACGGCCTTAGAGTGCTTGTTTGGATATGCAGTGAGTGAGAGGTGCCCACGACCTGGCTTTGCCCCAGCCTGTTTCCTTCTTGGGGTGAGAAGAAGATTGCTCTTACCAGAGTATAACCCAGTTGAATTGGATGGGTGGAGTTGAATCTAGTGCTCTGGGCCTTGGGTCCTTAGCCTTGAATTTGGAGTCCTAGGTAGCTCTGGGATGAGTAAGCATTTAAGTTTTCAGCTACCTTGGTACAGTGAAGCAGTAACTCTCAAAGCTGACCTAGTTCACAGTAGGTTTTAGCTTTCCATTTCCCCAGAGGCCTCTGTTATTATCCGGTCCCCTTTTGAATACATCGACAGTGACCATCTATTAGGAAGAGTCCTGTTAACCTTCTTTTCTGTTGATGTGAATACTCCCTCTCCATCTCTGAAGGAATTTGTGTGAAGTCACTGTCCCAGGACTAGGAAAGCAAACACACCAAAGTTTGTTGAGATAACCTGCTAGAGAAGTAGTTCAGATTTCTGGTCCCCTGATAATGCAGAATACTCCAGCGAGAGGATGACACTTGTCCTTGTTAATGGGGAATACCTGGAGGCAGTGAGGTTTTCTAAAAGAGGGAAAGTCTTGTCATTTATGCTACCTGCTATTTAGAGATAGGATTTTGTCTGGCCTGGGCCAAGTAATAAAAATCTTAAATTTTCTATGACAATTACATAATTGTTATGCTTCTTTAATCCAGTTGTCCTTTCTAAACATGGTTTGAGTAAAGATTTCTGGGCATGGGGGCGATCTGTGGCTCACTCGGGAGAGTGTGGTGCTGATAACACCAAGGCCACGGGTTCGGATCCCATATAGGGATGGCTGGTTAGCTCACTTGGGAGAGTGTGGTGCTTACAACACCAAGTCAAGGGTTAAGATTCCCTTACCGGTCATCTTTAAAAAAAAAAAAAAGATTTGTGGGCATGTATATGTACATTCTGTTTTATCTTTGTTTTATAATTACTGTCCTTTTTTTGAATGAGTCTATCATTACATCTCAATGTTCATTCAAAGGGGTTGCTTTTTGAGTATGCAGAAATTTTCCTCAAACTTCCCTCAGACTCACCCTATGCTTCTGTGGTAGCATCTCCTCAGCCAGAAGTGAGAATTCAGGAATAATCCAGATCTCTTGTATTGTGATGGTAAGAGCTTTTGTAGGTCAAGAACTTGGAAATTTGTCATGAAATCGTTGCATGACCAATATTTCTTTCCAAGTAGAAGGCTAAAACAATATGTATAGTAGCTCTGTAATTATTCCTATAGGCTGTCAAAATGCAAAAAAAAAAAAAATTTTTTTAAAAAGATGACCAGTAAGGGGATCTTAACCCTTGACTTGGTGTTGTCAGACCACACTCTCTGAATTGAGCTAACCGGCCATCCCTATATAGGGATCAGAACCCATGGCTTTGATGTTATCAGCACCACACTCTCCCAAGTGAGCCACAGGCTGGCCCTAAAATGCAAAAATTTAAAATAAAAGGACACCATACTTGGGCGCTTTTTGGTAAGGAAGAGTGGTAGACTGAGAGGTAGGAGACATAGGTTCCTGGCCCAGCTCTAACATTCCTTGTTACTTAATCTCCATTACTTTTAGCTCATTGATGAATGAAAATGTATAGGTTGCTGGGGTCTATATTTTATGAAAGGACATAATGCATTTTTAATAGGAAATTTGTTATTTATTTGAATACTAAAACTGAAAAAACAGTTTGGAGTTTATTGTAAATACTAATACAGTTTGGAGCTTATTCTATGTTCCACCTTTATGTATAACCTTGAAAACATTTCTGAACCTCTTGTCTAAAAATAAACAATTATCTCTAACCCTTTTTCAGCAACACTGTGGACTATATGGTATTTGAGCACTTTGGAAGGCATTTTTAGATATATCAGTGGTGTAAGATTATAATACTTCTGTAGAACAGATTTATTTTAGCTGGCCTCCTTGCCCTTGCCTCTGTTTTAGTCTGGGATAAAACCTCCTGAGAGCTCTGAATAATTAATATTTCTGAATATTTGTAATAAGGGCTAGAGTGAATGAACCATACCCAGTATTATATATAAGTCGAGTTAATTTTATTAATGCTTCTCTTTGTTGGCAACTTTATTTGCTCTTAAGGCATCAAACCCTGCTATTTAATGAAAACTTGGTTTCCTATGTCTATGTTTATAAAATCCAGACCTGTTCATCCCTAGTGCCACATTTCCAATTACTTGAAGATCATATTTGTCAAGTCTAAAACCAAACTTGTATTTTTCGCCTCTTCTCCATTCCCCAAAAGCAAACAATCCAGAACTTCCTTCTGATGTATTTTTTTGTCACTGGCATCATTATTCTCCCTGTCTCTCACGGGAGCCTCCTGCTCTCTACTAGACTCTTCCCCCTAGTCCCACATTCTTAGTTGCTAAGGCTTATTGATTCTTCAGTCTCCCCTGCCTACCCTTCCTACTGTCAAGACCCCTACTTCTGGCTTCTATTCATCTTAGTCCTAAAGTATTGCAGTAATTTCCCATTAAGACTCTCTACTCTTTTGATAACACCAAGGTTGAATGTTCATCTCCACAAACTGGCAAGCCACCAAAAAAAAAAAGACTCTTTACTTTCCCTTCTAAATCATTCCGTATAGATTTATCTTTCTAAAAGCAGATAGGATTGTGTCATTGCCCTGCATCAATTCATCATCATCCTCTGCTGCTTAGCTTTAATATTAATAATTATCTCTATGATATGACCTTAGTCTACCTTTCTGGTTGTACACGCCAATAAATGCAACCGTTCAGTGTTCTCTAAACACGATCAGTACTTTCCTATCTCCAAAACTTTGTCTTCCTGCTTTCCTCAGTCTAGAATATTTACTCTTCTGCCCCCTTTTTTTTGAAAAATTCACCTATCATTCATCACTGGGTTCAAATGCCAGTTTTCTATGAGGTCTTCATCCCCCATTCATTTGTGTTTAATCCCATCTTTGATCTCCCATAGACCTTATTTGTCCCCTGCTTATGGTACTTTCCACATACAAAATATTTTATATTGTAATTATTTGTTTACATGTCTCATTTGTACTACTCTGAAGTCCTTGAGGACATCATGGTTTACTCGTAGGGAAATTCAGTGAAGGAATACTTTAGGTAAAATTGGAATAGAGTAATCGCTTATTAGACCCTATTATTAGGAAGGACTCTAACCTTTACAGCCAACCCATGTACATGTAAAATGATTCCTAGCTTTAACAAATCATTTTATCTTCTCAGAACTTCTGTTAGTAAACTTTGTTAGTTTGGATTTTTTTAAACAGGTTTAATGAGTGCCAAGCTAGAGCTGGGGTCTCGAGCTCACAGATCCCTGAGCCGGTTCACAAACCCTTCACACGCAGGTCTATGAGTTAGGCACCCGGCAAAAAGGTCCTTGGAGCCTTGGTTGAAGAAAGAGTAATCTTTATTCAGCACACACATGTCTAATATGTAGGCAGTCCAAAGAGAAACTCTGAAACTCAACTGCTACTGGCAAAGTCCAAAGAAAAACTGAGCAGCTGCCAGCAGAGTAAACATGCTCAATTTTTAGACTCAAGCTCTGCCAGCCAGCTTCTGCTTCACAAACTGAAGAACACACAATAGCAACAAAACTAAAAAGATACATTGGTGCACATGCGCACTAACTCCACCCACACACAACTTGTTTACAAGAAATGTGCCGCTCAACCCCCAACCAGACCTAAGCTGAGGGAGCCTGACTAAATTATCCTATTTTCCCCACAATGAGATATATAATTTACATACTATAGAATTCACCCATTTGAAGTGTGCAGTTCCATGGCCTTTAGTATATTCACAGATTTGTGTAACCATCACCACAATCAATTTTAGAACATTTTTATTACCCCAAAAAGAAATCCTCACTCCTCTTAGCCATCACCCCACTAATACCTTCAAACACTCCAGTTCTAGGCAACCACTAATTTACTTTCTTTGCCTATTCTGGATGTTTTGTATTCTGGAATATACAATATATGGTCCTTTGTGAATGGCTTCTTTCACATAGCATAATGTTTTCAAAGTTCATCCATGTCGTAGCATGTATAGTATGTCATTTCTTTATATTGAGAAATAATATTTCACTGTATGGATTTACTACATTTTATTTATCTGTTCATCAGTTGATGAACATTTGGGTTGTTTCCACTTTTTGGTTATTATGAATGTTTGGTTTTAATTTGCTTTGTATATTGAAAACAGTACTACATTTCTCTAAAGAGAATATTCAGGCCTTTAACTTGTATGACCTTCATAAAACTGAAATTTTCATCCTACATATATTCTATTTTGTAATGACTCTGAGGTTCCTCTTTGTTACTTCCTGAGTGTATACTAAATGTTTCCAAGAATTTTGCCTTCCTTCGTGATAATTATTAGTTAAGATTTGCATATAGAGGCAAAGTTTAGCTTTCAAACAAGTGGTCACTTTAATGACAAAGAAAAAAACAGTTCTCAAGTTACATTCAGAAATTTAGAACTAATATGAAGCATAGAGATAATAATATACCACCATTTAGTTTTTTGTTAATCTCAAGGAAAGGTTTTCCTTTTCATCTGGTAGAGTTAACTCAACGGAATACAGGTTGCCAGGGGGAGGGGTTGAACTGCATGGATAGCCCCAAATCACGATTAAACTATGGTCATTCCTCCTTTATCCAGGGGCAAATTAACAGTGCTTAAAGGCCCAATTAGTAGTTAGGCTTGATTATTGGCAACTGCTGATTAGGGATATTCCCCCTTCCCAACTAACTGTATTTTCAATTTCTCTAAATTACTAAGTCCTTTTGGGGCAAATAAACTTGTCTTTCACATATACTCACATTTGCTCTTTATATTTTCATTGAGTTAGGTGATCACCAAAATGTGTTCTATTATTTATGAAGTGTGAATAATTTTCTCTCACTCTCTCTATATATTTGTTTTGTTTTTTTCTTTTTTGGTGGCTGGTCGATATGGGGATCCAAACCTGTGACCTTCGTGTTATAAGGCTGCCCTTTAACCAATTGAGCTAACTGGCCAGCCTATATAATTTTAAAATTATCAATATATTTATCTAGAAACTATATATAGATAAATTGTAGTAATCTTTCACTAAATTAGGAATCAAGAAACCTTTCTGAGGCTAGTCTCTGCTACTTAAATGACCTTGGGTTATTTAAGCCTTGTTAGGATAGAGATGAATGAGTCAAAGCTCTTGCTCAAGAGAATCTTATAGTTTAGTAGGGAAGAACAGCATAACTTAAGAATAACACACACATATACAAAAAAGAAACTAGAATGAGTAATGTAACAGTGTGCTTGTGTATATGTTAGGAAATACATAGAAGTGTTTAAATGTCTTGCTTACTAGATTCTCAAATAAGAGAATGGTTGTCAAAATACTTGTAAAATATGAAGTGCTATTAAAATATAGGGTTGGTATTAACTGTTATTGTAAGTAGGGACTTTGGGATGATTGTAAACTGTGACCTAAAGTCTTTGAAGGTAAGAAGGCTTGAAGTGATCATAGAATTGAAAGGTTATAGACCAGAGGATTTTAACCTGGAGTTAGAATTCAGGGGTTCCATGAACTTGGAAAGAAAAATGATTACATCTTTATTTTCAATAACCTCTAACTGAAATTTAGCATTTCCTCCAGTTTAGAACATAGGCAGTAAAACACAATAATATTAGAAGAACCTGTACCTATGTCACCAATAGAAATCATTTTTATAATCACATTGCAAAATGTGACTAAGAATGTGATATACTATCTCAAAATATTTTTGCTCATCCTAGCTTGAGAATTACTGTAGTTATTAAACCTGCTGCTAGATTTTATTTAATATATTAATGGAGAAGCCCATAAATCTTACACATTTCAAAACATTTTGATAATTGTGTTTCAACATAATTAATTTTCTACAGTGTTACATATTTTATGCATTACAAAATATTCTGTGAAGGGGTCTGTAGACTTCACGGAAGGGGTCTATGGCACAGAAAAATAATTCCTTTTTGTACACTCTTAAGACAAAATCAAAGATAAATGATGATAATTCCATTTTATATTTGAATAAGTAAGAGAGAGATACTTGGCCTTGCCTCCAAGTATTAACTAAACTGAGAGATTGTACACTCTTAAGACAAAATCAAAGATAAATGATGATAATTCCATTTTATATTTGAATAAGCAAGAGAGAGATACTTGGCCTTGCCTCCAAGTATTAACTAAACTGAGAGATTTAAAAAAAAAAATGTAGTTTCAGTTCTTTATTTGATCAATGTATAAATAAAAGAAGGTAAAGTGACTATAATAAAATTAGGTCTATGTATATTTTCTTTCAGGTATTCAGTTTATGATTTGTTTTAATGAGCATGTCATTTTCAAGTAAATATTATGAGTAAAATCTTTTCTTTTCTTTTTTTTTTTTTTCATGTCCGGCAACGGACCGCAACCCTCAGTGTCGCGCCCGTACCGGACCGGGACCGGCAACGGGATCGCAACCCTCGGTGTTGCTCCCACGCCTCGCTCAGCCAGTGAGCGGGAACCGGTCTGTATGTGGGATCCGAACCCTCAGCGGGAGCGCCGCCGCGCTTCCCAAGCAGCGCACTGTAGCAGTGAGCCACCGGGCCGGCCCTGAGTAAAATATTTTCTAACTAAATTTAGTTTTGGATATTTGTGTTTGCTCTTTTAGTCCTATTAAAATCCAAAATAAAGTCAACTGTAATATAATTTTGTGTGCTTGTGTGTGTGGCAGCTGGCCAGTACAGGGATCGAACCTTGGTGTTATCAACACCACACTCTAACCAATTGAGCTAACTAGCCAGCTCCCAACTGTAATTTAGAAATGAATATTTTCAAATTGGGAATGCTAAATATTGGTAATGATAATAAATTGATAACATTTATTGAGCCCTTGCTAGATGCCAAGTACCTATCTGAGAGTTTTATATGTACTAACTCATTTAATCCATAAACAGCCCTCTGAGGTAGGTACTGTTAGTCCCACTGTACATACAAACATGCTGAGGCAATATACACTTGCCTAAGTAGCTTACTGAAGGTCTCACCTTGAGTTTGTGGTGGTTTCGAAGATACAGAATTTTTCTTCTTCTTTTTTTAAAATTTGGATTTGCAGAGAGAAATTCAAAGTAATAAAAATTTTCTCAAGAACAAAAACTTAGGCTGGCCAATTAGTTCAGGTGGTTAGAGCTTGGTGCTGATAATACAAGTTCCAGGGTTCCATCCCTGTACTGGCCAGCCACCAAAAAAAAAAAAAACAAAAACAAAAACTTAAATTTGAAAAGTGTACTACTGCTTTTTGGATTATTGCATATTTTTTCCTTCCCCAGCAGACATTTATTGATCATTTTATATGTGCCAAGCAGTGTGCATGATGAACCAAGGGGCTTATCTTTTACCTGTTCCGTAAATGGATTTTTCCTCTGAACTCCATCCTTGGCCCTCTTCTCACTAGGTACTCTCCCTCAGTGCTGTCATCTACTCCCTTGGTTTTAATTACGTCTAGGTACTGATAACATTTTTATCTCTAGGTCATATCTCTCTTTAGAGCTCCAGGCTTGAATGTCCACATCCTGCCATATCTACACTTGTGTAGCTTGCATCTCAACTTGTTCTAAACTTCATCACCATCCCTCTCTTACACCCCTTTTACATTCACTCAGTAAGGACATTCTTTGACACTTAGAATGCTACTACCCTTAGGTCCAGGATACCATCATCTTCCACTTAGACTCTTTTCACAGCTTTCTAACTGATTTCCCTCCATTGTTACTGCCTTCTTTACATTGTTTTACATTTACATTACGTGGTCTTTGAAAACCACAAATTTGATAGCATTTGTAATTTTCCTATTTAGAGTCCTTCAGAGTCTCCTTTTGCCTTTGGGATAAAATCCAAATTCCTTAACATTCTTCACAAGACCTTCGAGGGTCTGACCTTGACTATTTTCCAGCCTCCTTCTGTATCCCTTTACTCTCTCTCCTTGTTGCATTTTATACTTTGGCTGTGCTGAATAAACCCACCATAGTAAAAGAAGTTAGAATAGGTGCTGTGAAAGTTTNTTCTTCACAAGACCTTCGAGGGTCTGACCTTGACTATTTTCCAGCCTCCTTCTTGCATTTTATACTTTGGCTGTGCTGAATAAACCCACCATAGTTAAAGAAGTTAGAATAGGTGCTGTGAAAGTTTCTAAACGTTTATCTCCATTTCTGGTGTGAACCAGCTCAAGTCTTTGGACCACACTTTGAGTACCACTGAATTATGATACATATGCCAGATGGGTGAATTATATAAGCAAAATATTGAGAGAAAAAATAACAACATTTTTATAAAACTCACAAAGAAGCACAATTAATTTTGTTATGTGTTTATGGCATAAAACTAAATAAATTTCAGGAAAGTGCTTCTGTGGGAAGCAGGTTGGTGGGGGGAGGGGAAATGCACAGGTGCAGTAATGATACTGATGGTGTTCTAATTTTTAGATTGGGTGGTAGATCAGTGTGTCAATTTTATTGGAATGCTTTATAACTCATATGTTGCATGTATTTACTTGTGTGTCAAAATTGAATTCTAAAATCAATTTGTAAATTAAAATAATTATGGGAAAAAATAGTGAAGTCTTTTTTTTCTTAGTATATTAATCCTGAAAGGAGACAAACACACACAAAGACAGACCAAGAGGGCTCAGTGTACAAACACTGTATTCATTATTTCAGTGGCTGGAGAAGTCTTAGTATGAAGCAGGCCTTTCGTTTGAATAAAAAGAAGCAAAATCATTAACAATTTTTTTGAAGCCCAGGCTATAAAGTAGGAAATGCCATTTCAGAAAATATAACACAGTGACATCTAAATTTTATATGAAGCAGTGGTTTTTCTTCATGGTTCTAAAAGAAGAAGAGAACCAACTGGAAAAAGAAAGAAAAAATATTGCAGTGAACTCACAGAATACTGATAATTGAATATCATTGTTCACATTCTCTTGGTTGGAGAATGTTTTAAAAGCTTACATTGAGTGTTTCTTTTTGAAAGATTGCTTTTGCAGCTTCAACTTTTGCCAAGAAAGTAAATTTAGAGGTTTTTAAACTCAGGCTACACATTAGAATCACCTGGGGAACTTTTTAAAAAATAATTTATTGATGTGAAATTCATGTAACATAAAAACAACCATTTTTTGTTTGTTTGAACAACAATTCACTGGCATTTAGTATATTCGTATTAAACTCAGGCTACACATTAGAATCACCTGGGGAACTTTTTAAAAAATAATTTATTGATGTAACATAAAAACAACCATTTTTTGTTTGTTTGAACAACAATTCACTGGCATTTAGTATATTCGTGATGTTGTGCAACCACCACCTTAATCCAATTACAAAACATTTTCATGACTCCAGTGTAAAACCCTATACCCATTAAGCATTTTCTCTCTATTCTTCCCCTTTCTCCAATCTCTAGCAATCACTAATCTGCATTCTTTCTCTATGTATTTACCTTTTCTGGATAGTTCATATAAACGGAGCAAAACAATATGGGACCTTTTGTGTTTGGCTTCTTTCACTTAGGATAATGTTTCTGAGGTTCATCCACCTTGTAGCATGTTATCAGTATTTTGTGCCCTTTCATGGCTAAGTGATTTTCCATTGTATGTACATACCACAATTTATTCATCCATTGAACATTTGGGCTCTTTTTAGCTATTGTGAATAGTGATGCTGTGAACATGCATGTACAAGTACTTGTTAGAGTACCTCTTTTTAATTTTTTTGGATATATAGGTATACCTAGATATAGAATTGTGGGGTCACATGATAATTCTATGTTTAACTTTTTAAAGAACCACCAAATTGTTTTCCACAGCAGCTGGACCATTTGGCATTCACCTGGGGAACTTTAAAAACTACACAGATCTAATAATTTTTATTTTATTTTACAAACATACCAGTATACAATTGATTGGCGGGAAAAAAGACTGGTTCCTCACTCTAGAGTTTGAAAAGTACTGCATAGTTTATTCGTTTTCATTGTTGTTTACATTGCACTCTGTGAATATACCAGTATTTTATTCATTGTCCTTTTGGCGAACATGTGAAGTATTTCCAACCTTTGACTATTAAAAACAACATTATGAACATCCTTATGTAGTTCTTCTGGTGCACTTGGCATCAATTTCTAGGGTATATACCTAGGAATGGAGTTGCTGAGTGGTAGAGTATGTGCATCTTCAACTTAGATAATGCCATACTGTTTTCCAAATTGTTGTACTATCTTACCTCCCACCATTGCTATATTTGAGTTCCTGCATACTCTCTACTAAGGTTTCACTCGTACTCTAGAACACTGCTGTTGTTTCCTGGGGGTCCTGGGGATTTTGGAGTCTTAATGAAAGTTCGATTTATTCTAATACACTTTTACAATTCAGTCTTTCTTTGAACATATGACTTTCTCTGGGATATTTCCTTCATTTTGATGGCAGGGAAGGTGTAAAGGAAGAGGCATAGACTTTGAATTTTAATGTAATCTCACTGCCCACCAGTTTTGTTATTAATCTTAATCATTGTGAGCCTGGAGTGTAAAATGGGAGAATTTCATTTTTCATTCAGTTGATGTTAGTACAAACTGAATTAACATGTTTAAAAAGTACAGGGTTCAGATCCCCATACTGGCCAGCTGCCAATTATATATGTGTATATATATATATTGCACAGTGCCTGATTCATAATAAACACTATCAAGGTATATATTCGCTAAACAAATATTTATTTTATGTCAGGTCAGCACTGGGGATGGAGAGGTAAGACCTCTTCTATGTTATTTATAATATTGAAAAATTGGAAACAATTTAAATGTCCAACAGTAGGACTGGAAATTATAGTACATTTATAAAATGGAGTGCTATATAGACTTGAGCCATCATATTCTCAAATATGGGGAAATGTTTGTGATATATGAGGAAAAAATTACAAGAGGATTATTCCCATCTTTTCATATAATTTATATGCCATATGTGCATTGAAAAAAATCTGAAAGGGCTCCAGTAGATACGTGCTTCAGTATTCCTCACTTGTTAGTGGTGAAATCATTTCTGCAGTTAAAATACATTATAATCAGAAAAAAGGTGTTCTTTATATAGTAGCATAGAGTAAAGTTGTTAAAGGCATGTTGACTATAAACCTCACAACTAAAAAATGGTTTTTTTGGTTTTTTGGTTTTTTGGCAGCTGGCTGGTATGGGGGATCTTGATCCTTGACCTTTGTGTTACTAATACCAAAAAGTGGTTTAAATATAAAGAATATTTATAAAGGAATAGTTCATTCGGGGATTTAATTTTTTACTAGTTTATATAAACATTGACTAGAGTCATATTTACCAGAATTAGGTAGAAAGATGGATATCATCAAGATTTTTCAATATTGATTGTTTTCTATAAAGAATTTTAGGTGAATAGTGAAAATATACCTTTCTCTGAAACTGTTTCTTGACCTTCTAAAAGACCAAATATCTCAGCTCTTCAGTTTTATTCAGCTTTACCACACATCTAAGAAATTCTTATTTGGGAAATATATAAGCATCTTTTTATTTTTTATTTTTTATTTATTTATTTTTTTTCCTTTTTTGTCTTTTTTCGTGACCGGCAACGGATCACAACCCTCAGTGTCGCGCCCGTACCGGACCGGGACCGGCAACGGGATCGCAACCCTTGGTGTTGCGCCCGCATCTCGCTCAGCCAGTGAGCCGCCGGTCTGTATGTGTGATCCGAACCCTTGGCGGGAGCGCCGCTGCACTCCCAAGTGGCGCACTGCTCCAAGTGGCCGGCCCCAATCTTTTTATTTTTTAAAACAAATATCTGTTCCTTGATTGGTTGGTTGATGTTTTTTTGTTTTGGCAGCTGGCAGGTACAATGATCCGAATCCTTGATCTTGGTGTTATCAGCACTGTGCTCTAACCAACTGAGCTAACCAGCCAGCCCATGTTCCTTGATTTAGATTTAGATTTTTTGTTTGACTTTTCTTTTTTTTTTTTTAATCTGTTAATGGAATTAAACGGGCATCTGACCAAAGAATGGGCTTTTTATTCTTGTTGGTGCATAAAGTAATAGTTTCATAAAAGTCATTTTGTCTTAAGAGACTGCTTGATTGATAGAATTAATAGGTATCTACTTTTATCTGACTAAGAATTTTTCTTAATTCTAAGGAAAAACTGGAAGCACAATGGGAGATGACAGTGAGTGGTTGAAACTGCCAGTAGATCAGAAATGTGAGCACAAGGTAAGACTTTTCTGGAACTCAAATTTCAGAATCATTGGTTTGTTACATTAGTTTATACTGTCATCTTACTTAGAAGCATGTGAAAACTAGCACTTTCAAAAACACTGATGCAGGCTGACCCTGTGGCTCACTCAGGAGAGTGCAGTGCTGGGAGCGCCGAGGCCGCGGGTTTGGATCCTATATAGGGATGGCCGGTGTGCTCACTGGCTGAGCTCGGTGCGGGCGACACCAAGCCAAGGGTTACAAACCCCTTACCGGTCACAAAAACAAACAAAAAAAGCACTGATGCTTTGTTAGATATTTTATTTCATTGAAAGTAGGTTTCTGTACCTCAATTTAAAATATTTTTGATTCTCTGAAAATAATTCAAAGAAAGAAGATGGATTAGTGAAGTAAAAAGCAAGTTGTACCTATAAAAAGTTACTAACTGGCCATTTTTGTTATTTCCTGCTATATATAGTACAGTATACTTAGCTAAGTATTTAGTAATATTTCATTGTATAGAAACTCTTATTTGGAGATGTGCTCTGAATTCAGCCTTAAAAGACGAGCATCTTTCGTGTTCTCTGATATATATATATAATTTGTATTCCAGTATCTACCTTTCAATACTACCAATCTTTTTACTGTAGTTTATTTTATTTTAAGCTAACAAGACAATTTATCATATCATGTTATTATTTAGTGGGTATATTTTCAAATTATCTTGTTGTTTTCCACAACTATACCTCTAGTTTCTTTTATTTTTAATCATTTTTAAAACAGCAGATATCTACCAGTTAATAGATGTTAGAATTGCGTTCTTCTTTTGTAAATGTATTCTACTTAAAGTTCTCAGGTTAACCATTTTATGTTCTTGACAGATCTCTTAAGTCTGTTTTGAATCTGATTATTCAAAATTTATGGTTGTTGATTGCTAAAAAATACAGAATAGATAAATTACCCTATACAGTTGTATACCTACAGCTCTAGCTATGTAGAAAAGAAATTTGCAGCCTTGGTGCCTATGTCTTCCACTCCTTTGTCTATATAATAAATTAGCTGGATCAAATATTGGTAACAAATAGTTCTGGTCCTCACCTTATTCTTGCCCTAAATTCATCACTATCACGATCCACACCAACTGGAAAAATGACTTCTCAAAATGTAAAAGGACTTTTTTAAACTACCAAGTAATATATGCAACAAGTTCTTGATAATTTTACCCTACTTCAATCACTGATCCTTTCCTAAGTGTTGGCCATGAGATGAGGCTTAGGAATTGAGAATACAATTTTTCACATGCTACTTAATAATAAAATTTTAAAGATGAAAAAATAAAATAAAATAAAAAATGAATTAGCTGCGGTTGAATACTGTATCAGTAATCAGCATGTTCTCTCTTCAGATAAAGCCAGATTAACAGTGAGCTAGTTCCTTTTTATTCTAATTAGCATAGAAAAAGTTGGCATATAGCATATTAAATTGTAGCAAAAACAAATTTGGGAGAGAATTTTGGAACTTATTAGAATCAGCTATTTGTACTAATTTTTTTTTTTTTTTTTTTTTTTGGTTGATACTGTATTTTCTCACCAAAAGGGGTAGGCAAAATAGATAAATCTCTTGAAGACTTTCCAATTTTTGATTGGTTAGTATGTGCTAAGAACTTGTTAATCTAATGTGATATGGTAGATTTTTTTTTCCATTTGTTTCTCTATGGTTGAGCATTTATTATATGTTTTTTAAACTTAATAGAAATGTTAACTCTGGTATATATTGGCTGGTAAATGTACAACTTGTGATGCTAATTTAAACTATACTTCAATCTAATGTTGCAGAATGTGTAGTACCTTCTTTCTAAGAACTTAAAAGCATCTTATAGTGGGTTAGGCAGCTCTCTTTCCTTAGAAAGAAAAGTTTTTCCTGTGAGTGTAGTACCTGCCTCAAATGACATTCTCATTTAAACAGATAATATATAAATTATTCTATTTTGCAATCATATGTTGATCCTTCTCTCTCTTTGATCTAGTACAGAGTTGAGGACAAACATCTAATTCTCTGCTCGTGCCTAACACAGTAAATGCAAGTTTGATCATTGCAGTTTTCACTTAACCTCCCCCAAATCATTTCAGGGCTTTTCCATTGCTTTTAGAATGATGATCAGGCCAGCATCTCACTATAGGTTTAAAAAAAAAAAGACTAAGGAGCAGAATCTTTCATTTGGCCCTTAGAGTCCTGCATGGTCTGGCCCTTTCTCCTTGATCCTGTCCAGCTAATTTTGTACCACGTTCCCTTTCTCTTTGTTTATAGGAATGGGAGTACCATGTTACCTGCTGCCATAGGGCCTTCAAATATACTGTTTCTTCTCCTGGAATCTTTTCTCCTCCTTTGCTACCCTTTCCTGATTAGTGTCTATTAACCTTCCGAGCTCAGGTTTTTATATATTAAATATATGTTGAATAAATTAATGAAAAAAGAATACCTTCTTAAAAGTATCTGACATCTATTAACTAAAACAATGTTATTGATTAAAAAATGTATTTTAAAGTATAAAGCTGCATAATGATTACACAGATATAACCAGAAAACAATATATACTTTGGATATTGGGCAGTTTCATCAGGATGATTTCTCATGTTTGTGTTGTCACATCTTTAATGACATATTATAAAGATGTAATAACTGATACTTGGATACAAAGTGAGATACATTTATAATGGTCTGTTACTAATTTTAGACAGCCTTGGCAGAGTATCATCAATATTAAACACTTGTAAGAAGTTTATTAGCTAATCTTTTTAAAAAACTGTCTGAATTTATTAAACTCCTTTTTTGTTTCCAATCATAGCATGCTTTGTTCAAGTTACCTAGTATATAGGGTATTCATTTTTACCCCCTAGCCCCCCAAATTAACAATAGATAATATCATTAAATTTTGTTTCGTTTCAAAATATTGATTTTTTTTTTTTTTTTTTTTTTTTTATTTTATTAAAGCTGTGGAAAGCAAGGTTAAGTGGGTATGAAGAGGCCCTGAAGATCTTCCAGAAAATAAAGGATGAAAAGAGCCCAGAATGGTCGAAATTTTTAGGATTGATCAAAAAATTTGTCACTGATTCCAATGCAGTGGTTCAATTGAAAGGATTGGAAGCTGCACTTATTTATGTTGAAAATGCCCATGTAGCAGGAAAGTAAGTAGTTTCTCTCCAGTTATTCTGGTAAAAACCCCTCTCTGGTGCTACATAGATTAATTTAAGTATATTTATAGTCACTGTTCTTAGTTTTTAACAGTTTTAGAATATATTAATTTTCTTTCATAGCTCCTTGATACTTGTTTTTCTTTACTCTCAAGTCGAAATGGTACATGATTTCTCTAAAGAGGAGTAAATTAGAAATCAAATCTTGAGTTTTTATCTTAAGATATGATATCTTAAGATAAAACTAGGCAAGTTGTTTTCTTATGAACTTTTTATGAGAATTATTATAAACTAAAAGGGAAAGTCTTCAGTAACTTTTAGAGTAAACTGAGAGATTATCAGCAAAGGAATTATCAGAATTTCACGAAGACATTTGGACATTACAAAAAAAATTTTCTTTTTATAAGACTTCCCAGTTAGGTGATTTTAGAATCACATCTTTCTCCCTGTGATTTCTCTTTAGGCATTTTTATCTCTTGGAGGAGGTAATGCTAATTAAACCACCTCTATTACTTCCAGCCTGTTTGACTTGATCTATGGATGACAGAGATTTCTAGTTACGCCATTCTTCCATACCTCATAAACCTGATTTTTCTAATTCTAGTCTTTATGTCATTGAAGGGAATTCTCCATACAAAAAAAAAAGTCGAGACCCTTGACATAATTGCACAAGAAATATATACTTGACTTACTTCAAAGATTATAACAATTAAAATAATCATTAATTTGACAGTTTGGTTAACCAGCATCTCTGGGGTTTTTTTGCCATTACCATTGCATTTTTAATTTCATTTTTCTTCTGATACCAGAAACTGCTTTTTGACAACTGCATGCAATCCCAATCCATGCAATTCATCTACTTCCCAGTAGTACAGGTTTTATTTAATTTAGAAGAGATTCAAATCAATAAAGTTACTGTAAAGTCTTGCCAAGGAGTCAAGAGCAGTCTTTTGTTATTCAAGGTACATATTCCTTCTGTGAAGAAAATCTTTTGTCCTAAGATGTGTTTAAAATGACTTTTAAAATTTTTTTTTTTTTTTTGTCTTTTTCCGTGTCCGGCAACGGATCGCAACCCTCAGTGTTGCCCCCGTACCGGACCGGGGACCGGCAACGGGATCGCAGCCCT
>NW_007734586.1:75649-85378 GCF_000696425.1 Galeopterus variegatus | reverse complement strand
GGCTGAGCGAGGCGCGGGAGCAACACCGTGGGTTGCGATCCCGTTGCCGGTCCCGGTCCGGTATTGGGGCAACACTGAGGGTTGCGATCCATTGCCGGACACGGAAAAAGACAAAAAGGAAAAAAAAAAAAGCAAGCACTCTGTAATCCTGTTTTTGTAAAAATATATTTAAATATCCATATATCTGTATATATATAGATTGTGTGATTTATATGACACACACACTTAGGGAAAGGTCTGGAAGGATGGATATCAACAAGTTGAAAGTAGTAGTTTTCTCTGGGTGGTGGGATTTTGCTTTCTTGTTTGGATTTTCCACATTTATAAAATGAAACTATGTCTGGTGTGATGTCTTAAACTTTTATGATTTGTATAAGTTTTTTTTTCTTTAAAGTTCTTGAACGTTAAGTTAAAAAATTAGAGACTCTTTTACTTTATTTCAGAGCATTTGTGAAAGTACTTATATGCCCCTTTTCATGAACTTTTTCCAACTCTCTACAAAAGTGTGGTTTTTGTGTGTGGTTACTGTTATTTACAATCTGTATTACAGAACCACAGGAGAGGTTGTATCTGGTGTTGTAAGTAAAGTGTTCAACCAACCTAAAGCCAAAGCCAAGGAGCTAGGCATAGAGATTTGTCTCATGTACATAGAGATTGAGAAAGGAGAGGCTGTGCAAGAAGAGCTCCTAAAAGGCCTGGACAATAAGAACCCCAAGATCATCGTGGCCTGCATAGAGACATTGAGGAAAGCCTTAAGGTAAGACCTTTTCTTTTTTGCTTTAGTTCTGTTAACTAGAGTTTCTCAATTGAGTGTGGGGTTCCTGGTTTAAACAGAAATGGAAACTGCTGAACTTGACTTGACATGCCACAACAATGAGGAAAGTGACCTGGAAAAGATATAGTCATTTCTCAAGTGTGGCACTTTGTATTGAGTAATTTTTGCTTTCAAGTGTGTTTCATAGCTATTTTATCTAAATCCTTTCTAATGATAAGAGTGAGGGATATTTTTGATCTGTTCTCATCTTAAGAATTGGACTTTTGATGGAAAAGCACTCCTTAAGTTATTTAAGTAGCTCTTTTTCTCTTGCTGTATTCAAGTATAGACTTACGTATTTTGAAATGTTGGCTAAAGACATAGTTTGTTGGCTAAAGCAAACCTTTATTTAGATACCTTTTTAGTAAAGTAAAAGCAAATGCTATATGCCTTTAAACAGAAGCATAGCAACAGCAAACTGAAAATAACTTATTACATAAGAATAAAAGTTATTTTCACCCCTAGAATTTATTGTTGTTTGGCAATGAAGTTTTTTATGAATGGGGTCTCTTTCAGGAAAAAGTAGCTATAATTTGCTGTAGAAATCTGAATTACACAAATCACTAGTTTGTTCTGATTTGGCAGTCCTTCTAATGTGATATCCTGTTCTGAATACTATCCTCATGAGATACTTTAGAAAGCAGCTCTAGTGAAATCCTAATGGAGTGAAGATCATCTCAACTCTTCTGTGGTTTTGTGTATGACCTACATCTTAGGGAAAATGCTTCCTTTGGTGTTTAGCTTATGTGAAAGTTATCGGAATTCCTGAATTTTGTTCAACTATCTTTGCTTTATAAGTCTAAACTTTTATATTGTCTTTCTTTTGGTTCATAACTTTTTAAATACAATTTGTCACTCAGATTCTTGTGTGGTAGTTTTTCCTTGTTTCTAGCCTATTATCATATAATAGGCAGATGTTTTTATGAATAGTAAATAGCGTACTCATTCTATCATAGAAATTTAACAACTTGTCTCAGTTAATAGGAATGTGCTTGCTCAGCAGATCTGTTCTGTCCTTGATAATGTCTTAATAAAAATATATACTATAATCTTCTACCTTTAAATTAGAAGTTTCTACTCTGGAATGGTTTAAACTCTGGTTATTTCATTGCTAAGCTGACTGGGGGAATACAGGTAGCAAAGAACAAGTTAGGTATATCTTCTTATGTCTTCCTTATAGATGTTGTAATTTAGTCACATCCCTGTATGGTTATTTGTCCTAAAGCTTTTCAGAATCTATAGTGGAACTAGGTAGCTCTCTGGGACCCTCGAGAATCTTGAGGCCAAACTGCTTAGTTCTAGGTTCTAGAACCTCCTAAAGCTATCTTTGTTAGTAACAGCTTCAGATGATCAAAATCATCCCTAGAATAGTCTTCTAGTAAAATTTTTAGTATCAAGATTAGGTTTTATTTTTTTAAGATGTCTATTTTCTGTGTGGACTTACTCCATCTATTTTTTTCTATCTTTCAGAGGTAGTCCAGGATAGAGAAACAAAAAAGAATCAGGTGAAACAGTAGTAATATAAAGGAAGATTTAAGAGGTCTCAAATGTTAGATCTGTCAGGGACCATGTTAAATATCCCTAAAACAAAATGGTTTATCATCACCATAATTCTTTTTTTACCTCAGCTGAGCCACGTTAAAATGTTCTTTTCTAATATAAAGGGCATTTTAAAGGAAAACTTAGAAGTCATCTAATCTAGTTTATTTTCATGTTATGATATCTGTACCTAAACTATATCACACAGCCAGATGTTTTGTTAAAAATCCCTTTCTAGGGAAAGTATTTTCACCATTTCCTTCTTTAATCTGTTTGAGTATGTCATTAGCTATTACTGAATAATTTTGTTGCATTTGTATACATGAGATACATTTGTGCATATTAGATAATAGATAAATAATATATGAGGATACTTCAAAAACTTCATGGAAATATTTGTATTAAGTACCTTTGTATTGGGGGTACTACTACTTATACGGAATTTCAGTGTTCTTTCATAACTAAATCCCTTCTGCTCCAGAATTTGTTATGCAGAAATGTTAGCAGTGACATCAGATAGCTAAAATTGGCCAGTTGGAAACTCGAAAATATAATACCTAACAGATGTATAAGACATGTTATCTTTTTAAAGGAAGTCAGAATGCATTTGTTTTCCCAATGGAAAACTAAAGCAAAGAGAGATTTAAGTTGCTCAGTTACAGTGTGATAGCTGTGAAGTCAGGAATGAAACACACATCACCAGAATTCATGATCTACCTAGTTGAATGATCACCTTAATTATAGGAACTATTAAAAGTAAAGTTTCCTCATCTAAATATTTATAAACTAATTGTTTACATTTTTAAGCTTTTATATGTACATACTTGTATATTTAAGATATTACACGTTTTGGTTCTTTATTGGTTTGAATTATTCCTAGTTTGATTACATAGAAAGTTAGTTTTAAAATGGTAATATTACTTTGGGCCCTAGACATTATATAATATCCTTGGAAGAATGACACCTAGATATGTACATGGTTATGAGTTCCTTTTCTTTTTCTGCCTTAAAAATACTTATATAACTATTAGTATATAGGTATGGCACTACGTTTGAATGAATGAAAGCTAACACTTTACCCAAGCACATTGCATACTGACAGTTTTTCCACCAATTTTTACTTTTAGTGAATTTGGTTCCAAAATCATCTTGCTTAAGCCAATTATCAAAGTGTTGCCAAAACTCTTTGAGTCTCGAGAGAAGGCTGTTCGAGATGAAGCCAAACTAATTGCTGTGGAGATTTACAGATGGATTCGGGATGCTCTGAGACCCCCATTACAAAATATAAACTCTGTCCAGGTGAGGTACAAAGTTTTCTGGTTGCCTTTGCATAAGGTTAATATGAAGGTGTTTTCTTTCTTTCATTGTCATTGATATTCTGTCCTTACTCAATTATTTTTCATTCTCAATTTTGAAATTAGTTATTTTTTTCTGAGTATAGCTAACTCTCTGCCGTTACTTTGTCCATTCAAGTTAAATACCATGCTAGTGTTAGATCTATAGCAGTTTAAAAGATCCCTTTATAATTCTGTTGTGTGGCAGGACTTAATATCTGTTTGGGTGAATGCATTGTCTTTTTATTACAATTCATTTTAGAGATTTTTCCAAAGATGGAAATTTATACGAATTCATGAACTAATGAGAGTATCCTAAAAAATGAATTTATTCTTCTTTCTTAGTGTAGTATATATAAGTCTATTTGACCTATATTACAAAGTATATACAATTAAATTTATCTTTTCTTATTTGCCTTATTAGAGCCACATAAATAAGAAATTGGATCCCAATGTATCAGTAAATATAAATATTAAGTGTGTTCTCTAATGGCAGGGATGTAGATATGTTTTTAAATATTTTATGATATTTGCAGTTGAAAGAACTAGAAGAAGAGTGGGTCAAACTGCCAACAGGTGCTCCTAGACCAACTCGGTTTCTGCGTTCCCAACAAGAACTAGAAGCTAAATTGGAACAGCAACATTCTGCTGGTGGAGATGCTGAGGGAGGTAAGCCGATTTTAAACACTGGTCTCTATAAAAATTAGCTAGAATTGGCACTGCCCTAAGAATCTATGTTAAATAGGCATATTTTGTAGGACTGCCTTTAATAAAATATAAATTGGATATAGCATTAACAACTCTGATCCCTTCCGTATTAAGATTTCATCAGGGATATGAAAGGACTGATAACTGTTCAATAAGTAAAACCATTCATTTTTAAGGTTTGTTTTTTCTCTTTGAAGGTGGTGATGATGGCGATGAGATGCCACAGATAGATGCTTATGAGCTTTTGGAAGCAGTAGAAATCCTTTCCAAACTTCCCAAAGACTTTTATGACAAAATTGTAAGTAATGGTTAAATTTCTTTTATTTCTTTTAAAATAATTACTTGAATAGATTTAGAGAATGCTCTGCTGAGCCCTTGCCTGGTATACCCCCTTCCACCCTCATATTTTCCTTAATACAGTGAGTTAGTTGCTTCATCCTCTTTGCGCCCATAGACTTTGTATATACACCTATTGTCACACTTTTTTTTCTTTACATGTCTTGCCAAAAATCCAAAACATTATTCTTGACTTCCTTTTCCTCATTTTCTCTCTGGTTTTACCTTTAAATATCTCTCAAATTTATCTCCTTTTCTCCATCCCCACTGCCACTATTTTACTTCAGGGTTTCTTGATCTTGGCACTGTAGACATTTTTTGCCAGATAGTTCTTTGTTTAGGTGAGGCCATCCTGTGCAGTGTAGGATGTGGCTTTTACCCACTTGATGTTAGTAAATACCATCCCCCTAAGTGATGACAATCAAAAATGTCTCCAGACACTGCCAGTTGTCCCCTAGGAGACAAAATTCTCCCCAGTTGAGAAACACGATCTTATCGGAGCTACTACTATCATCTCTTGCCTTATATGCTATAGTAGTTTTCTTACAAGACTCCCTGTCTCTGCTTTTGCCTCCTTCCCATCATACTTCACAGTGTAATTAAAGGTGTCATTTTTGAAAATGCAACTCTTCCCATATTAAAACCCAATTAAGACCCTTCAGTGGGGCTGGCAGTTAGCTTAGTTGGTTAGAGTGCATTGTTATAACACCAAGGTCAAGGGATCAGATCTGCTTACTGGCTAGCCGCAAAAAACTAAAACAAAAACCCTTCATTGGCTTTCATGGGTCTTAAGAGCCCCCACTTACCTTCAAGTCACATCTCTAATTGCCCTTATTCTTCATGCTCCAGCCATACTGTACTTCTCCCAGTAGGAAATGTGCTTTTTTTTTTTTTTTAACTCTAGGTTTTTCGTGTTCTTTCTGCCTATAACATTCTTCTTCTACCATTCACCTATTAATACCTCTTTATCCTCTAGATTTCACATTACGCATCTCTTTTTAGGGGATATCCTACCCAACTGCCTAAACTAGATTAAGTCCTTTTGCTGTATTATTATAGCAGTTTATACTTTTCCCTTCATAGTGGTCAAGACCTGGTAGTTATTTATTGAAGATTTTCCTAGCTCTGCTGTCTGCAACTTGAGAATCCTATTAATTTCTGTCTAAGTCCTTTTGCTGTATTATTATAGCAGTTTATACTTTTCCCTTCATAGTGGTCAAGACCTAGTAGTTATTTATTGAAGATTTTCCTAGCTCTGCTGTCTGCAACTTGAGAATCCTATTAATTTCTGTCTTTTTTTTTTTTTTTTTTAAATGACCGGTAAGGGGATCTTAACCCTTGACTTGGTGTTATCAGCACCACACTCTCCCAAGTGAGCTAACCGGCCATCCCTATATAGGGATCTGAACCCGTGGCCTTGGGGTTATCAACCCCACACTCTCCCAAGTGAGCCATGGGCCAGCCCTAAATATTGTATTAATTTCTGATTAACAAATAAATGTTTGATAAATTGAATTGAACTGTAATCTCCTCCAGGGTGGTGAGTTTATCATCTTCTTTGTATCCCTAGTCTTTTCAAATATTAAGTATTTAAATCATTGAGTGATTATTTGATCTCTAGTGAAGTATATTCTCCTTTATGGCCCCAAAAGAAAAAAGAATTTACATTATATCCACAATCTGGAAAACTTCGCTCTGAGATTAGAACAATTTGGGTTGTTGGTTATGTGATTATTATTTTCTGGTCTTTTTGATGCTGTCAGTATAGAAATTCCTCTCCTATAATTGCCACTGTGAGATTGCCTAGAAATGCTTTCTGTCAGTGTTTTCTGTTTGACACCTGTTTACTACCATTGCCTAGAAAATGAAAAGGAAACGTCTATGGCATTCTGTTTACTTATTATATTACTTTAGGGTTATGAAATCTTACGAAAAATACTTTTTGTGTTTGAACAAAAATGTATATATAGGAACAAAATGTTCTGATTGGCTGCACAGTTTTGCAGTTTTGTTTTTTTTTTTAACTAACTTTAGGAGAAGTTTCTGAAAGCAAACAAATTGTATACCTTTGAATTAGTAGAGTGAAAAAAATAGACTTTTATTCTGCTTTCTTATTTTCTGTTCTACAAATGAACCATATCATGTCTTGCAGGAGGCAAAAAAATGGCAAGAGAGAAAAGAGGCCCTGGAAGCTGTAGAAGTACTAGTGAAAAATCCCAAACTGGAAGCTGGCGATTATGCAGATTTAGTAAAAGCATTAAAAAAGGTAAATGTGAAGTGTCAGCTTTGGTATCTTAGCAGACCAGGCCATTGAATTTCTCTTCATCAGATGTCTTAATCACAAATACATTGCAATTTAAGGAACACTATTGATGGTATTTGAATTAATAGGCATACGTTTTTTAAAAGATTTAAAATTATTGTCCTAGGTTAGGTTTAAAATCTTTATGGGTATTTTTTTTTTCAATCCTTGTTTTTTATCACTTTGACTTTAAGTATGTTATTTGATAGCTTCTATAAACCTCAAAAAGAAGAGGGTCTTGCTAATCCAAATATTACCATTTTTATATAATTCTGTAGCATGAGCTATTTAAGTTAGCTAAATTTAATTGGACAAATATTAGATAAGAAGAGTGTTTTTTCATTAGATAGCAAAAGATACCACCCTGTACTGTATCAGCATGTAAAGCAAAGGGTGTGGAGATATGTGGTCAGTTATAAAGCAGGCAAGTATTAAATAAGAAATATTTTTAGAATATACTCCTTTGGTATTGCTTTAAGTTCTACCAGATTGAATGCTGCTGGTAGATATTTTTTTATGTAGACTTTTTATAAAACCTGAAAGTATAGATCAAACACTGTGGATGTAATTATAGAGTTTGAGAACAAACTCTGAAGACGTCTACCTGAATACAGCAAGACTAAATAAAAACTTTGTTTTGCTTGCTTCCTCACTCTGAAATTAGAGCATTAGAATGGTAGAGTGAGGAAGTTAAACTTTATTATATGCACACGTAAATACAATGATTCTCATTATTCGTGGTGGTTACATTCTGTAAAGCCACCAACAACACTAAGTTAGCAAACACTGAGCCATTACTTCTAGGGGAAATACAGGGTTAAGGTCATGTGACCCTCTGGTCACAATATTTTCATCAACCAATCAATACATAACCTTATTTTATCCTATTTGAGGACAGCTTATTTAATATATATCGTTGATTCATTAACATTGAACTCACAGCCAACCGCACAATAACTCACGCCTGAATGAAGCCTATCTAACACGTGTGTTTTCTCTGTAGGCACATCACAGCCTTTTTGCACTTAGAAACACTACACAGCATGTCAGTGGTACACATGGAGGCCATTTTAAACAGTAAAAGGACCAACAGAAATGCAAAAAATGTGGTACTAAAGAGACCATGAAAATGACACTTGTTAAGGTATGAGAGCTGAAACAAGAAGGCAGAGCATTGTCTTTTCCACCTCAACTGGGAGTATGCACATCATACACCTCAAATTTTCACAGCTCTGCACTTGTCTGTAGATGACTAGGGAAGTGCCATGAGTATTGATTTTGAGGTTATAAATAAATTTTAGCAAGTAGGTGAATTCACAAATACAGATCCGTGAATAAGGAGGATAGACTGTATTTTCTAGAAGTTAGTCTTCCTATGCTTTCTTCCAAGTGGGACCTGAAGGCAGGGATGTGATTTGTCATATATTTGTTTAGTTATCAGTTTTCCATCTTGAAGAGCCACAGACTTAGGTAAGATGAATTATAAGGGAATTGCACAGGGGGAAAAGGGTTTCACTAACTTGGAGGCTGGGAGGAAAGAATGGGAAGGAGAAGGATAGAGGGCACTGAGAGATGGGAAGTGAGATTCTAGTGGCTTGTGAAGAGAGCTTCTGATTCTCTCTGAATTCTTCTAGCATATAATTTTCATGAGGAACCTTATTGTTCTGTCACTGAATGATCAATGCCAAACAAAGCTTTTATTTTTCTTTATTATTAATGTTATGTTCTCTCCATGCATTTTCTCAGGATATTAGCTTTTCAAATAAAGACTAGTCTACGATTTCCATTGGCATTGTAAATATAAATGTAATCTCTCAATGTATTATGTATACATTATATATATATATTAAATCCAGAATGATCATGGATTTCATATGTGGGCAGACATAGACAATAAATTTATGAGAGATCTAGGGTAGCAGTAGAAACTTCTTTCCCTCTTCACATGGTGGGGTGGGAGGGAATCAAAGGCCACAAACAAGTAAAAAGAAACTTAATTTTGTGGCTAAAGTATTTAAAACAATGAAAAGTTAACTGTAGTTGTATAAATTATCCAAAAATATGACAATTTTTTTATATTTGATTTTATACATACAAACAAATACACAAACATCATATCCATATTGTGTTGACATCACAGAAACATCAAAAATGGGGAAATGGTGAAGTGGAAGAAAGAGAATGAGATTGAGGAGCAGGGCACAAACTGATCCTTTTTCCCTCCTTAACAGTCTCTTCTCTGGGTTGTCTAAATCAAGTAATTCCATTCATTTCCCAGCTATTTTCACCTTTAATGCCAGTTGTAAAGAACTATATATTTTGAAGTTCCTTATGGTATTCCTGAAATTATTTCTTAAACTATCTTCTTTTGCATTGTCACCTGACAATATGTTCTGTTGGCTTTCCTGTTGTCATAGGTTATATAGTTCTTTCATTTACAGGATGCCTCCCTCCAGCCCATAGCTTCTTTGACTTTGTCAATTGCCTGTGGGTATTTGTTGAGGGTGTGTGTGTGTGTGTGTGTGTGTGTGTAAATATATGTGTATACATATATATACACACATATATTTATATTTTAATCTTTAGTTTAAGATTTGGGTTTTCGGGCCGGCCCGGTAGCGCACTGCTACAGTGCGCCGCTTGGGAGCGCGGCGGTGCTCCCACCGAGGGTTCGGATCCCACATACAGACCGGCTG
>NW_007734586.1:72163-75105 GCF_000696425.1 Galeopterus variegatus | reverse complement strand
GAGGGTTCGGATCCCACATACAGACCGGTTCCCGCTCACTGGCTGAGCGAGGTGCGGGCGCAGCACCGAGGGTTGCGATCCCGTTGCCGGTCCCGGTCCGGTACGGGCGCGACACTGAGGGTTGTGATCCGTTGCCGGTCACGAAAAAAGACAAAAAAAAGGAAAAAAAAAAAAAAATAAGATTTGGGTTTTCAAGGTGATTTATGACACATTCTCCTACATCATTCTTTCTATGTGGTATTAACCTTTTTTCACTTGGTCTTTCTACTTTTTTCCCCTTTAATTGTTGCTTGTATTTATCTTAGTTTTCTGAACACAGTAATTCACGATGGGTTTCATTGATTTTTTTTCCCCCATCTGTCAGCAGTGTATGTTCATTTTGCTTACTGTTAACAAGTGGCTTGAATTAATCTTTAAAGATAAATACTAATTGATAATTACTTAAAAGCACATTGCATTTTAACACTGTAGACCCAGATTTATGAGAAAAGTGACAGTACTTTTAATTAAAAATTTCCCATTGTTTAGATTAAATTGAGATTATGAGCTAAATCTTTCCCTGGAATAGAATAGAAGTCACTGAGTTTTTCTCATCTCTAATTGAATTTCCCCACATACAGTATTTTCTTAAAAATAAATACTTCTTCACCTTCCCCACTCCCATTTCCCAGTTGAGAATAACTTGTTTTGTCAGTATGGGATATGTGACATACAGATATTGTATTAGGGTATCTGGTCCATCATTCACCTATAAATTTATTCAGTCCTTTGCCATCTCGAAATATAATGGATTCACAGGATCTTCTTCAATACTTTTCATTATAATCATGAGTGTCTGGAGTCTAGCTCCCACTGGTTACTGCTCTAGTGGAAAAGGAGAGGTATTCTCCTAAAAAAGGGATGGAATGATAGTTTTTGATTGGGGCCTTATAAAATCACCTTTTGAGCTGTATAAAAATATTTATGTCCAAATCTCATCCCAGATCCATCAAACTAGAATTTCTTGGAGTAGTGTCTGTCGTGTTTTTGAAGATCGTTTCTAGAATATGCAGTATACGTTTAGATGCTAAATATAAAATCTAGTATCTAAATCTTACCCGAGAGGTATTTTGGTAAAGAAAAATAGGACATTTACAAATGCCAGTAGTGAATTCAATTCAGAGCTAAATTGGAAAAATTTTTCTCCATAGGCTTGTTATAATTAGATATTTAACAAAATGTTTATTAGGACCCTGATCTCAACATCTCATAAAAGAAATGGACTTGCCATAACATGAGTTTAGAGGGAGAACATGCTTTAGAAAAGAAAGCAAAAATCTTTGGCATCAAAACAGACCTGGGTTTAAATCATATCACTACCACTTGTTAACCATGTGACCTTAAGAAAGTTATTTTATTTTATTTTTGAAATCTGGAAAATCACGATAATAATAGTGTCTACCTCAGGGTTTAGGTGAGAGTTAAATTTAAAAAGGATTATAAAGCACCTACAGAATTGTGGTGCCTAATTTGTTTTTGATAAATGTTAATCTCCTTTCTTAATCCTTAGTCTTCTGTACTTAGAGAGTGCATATAGGTGTCAACTAGAACTTCCTTCCATGCTATGTGTTAGGAGTTGTTTAATGCAGGGAATCTAGAATGAAGCATTCTACTTATGGAATACCAGATCTTAAGGGCTAGATAAAATTCAAAGTAGAATGGGGGCATTACTTCTACTGGGAAAAGAGTAAAGGAAAAAAACAAGGCTTTGGGGCACTTTTAAGTAAAGCAGCTTTTTAACACCAGCTGACTTGAGCAGTATACCACAGTAAAATCTTTCCAGGAAGGAATTCACTCATAGTCACTGTCTTGCTGAATTGACACAGATATACCTACAACTCATGAGTTTAGTTAGGTAAGTGCTGGGCTTTTGAGTGGTATAGCATAGGACGGTGGTAGTATAAACAGTGCTGAAGGAGAATCTGCTAAGAGACTCTAAATATAAGCTTGATGATCATTAGATGGCTAAAATGGCAGCTGCAAGGCCAGAAGCTTCCTCACAGGAATGGTTGCAATGGCATTACAATTTAAAGTCCCCATGGACTTCCTACAGCAGTTTCTACTGCTGCTTCTTGGGTGTAAATATTAGAGATGCTGCCCTGTGGTATCTTTCAGAGATAGCTGTCTTTTGGTTTTCCCTGCCCCAAAGCAAAGTCAGAAGACCTGCAACTTCTCTGCCATTATCAGGGTCACTTTCTGCACAGTTTTAGAGTGCTGACAGTCCAGACTGCCACTACTGAAGAGTTAGCAATTTGTCATAGTGGTTTTATGTATATTTTACTGATAGAACTTTAACATAGATTAAACATAATGAAGGGAAGCTCCTGAATACAAAGGAAGAATAATTCCTCTTCTGTAGGAATCAAAATTGGTCATCTAGGGCCAACCCATGGCACACTCGGGAGAGTGCAGCGCTGGGAGCGCAGTGGCGCTCCCGCAGCGGGTTCGGATCCTATATAGGGATGGCCGGTGTGCTCACTGGCTGAGCACGGTGCAGGCTACACCAAGCCAAGGGTTGCGATACCCTTACTGGTCACGAAAAAGACAAAAAAAATTGGTCATCTAATAGCATGATAGTTTTCAAAGTTCTTTTGAGAATAAATTTGCAATATCCTTCTACAGGACTGTGACTATTTTGTTTTCCTTTTTTTCCCCTTTTGTAAAAGGTTGTTGGAAAGGACACCAATGTCATGTTGGTGGCTTTGGCAGCAAAATGTCTTACTGGTCTGGCAGTTGGGCTAAGGAAGAAATTTGGACAATATGCAGGACATGTAAGTAACACTCCATTTTAGATACAAATCAACACAATTATGAAAAATGGCAAGCCTAGTTTCCTTTATCCTTTAAAACAACTCTTTGGGGCCGGCCCGGTGGCGCACTGCTACAGTGCGCTGCTTGGGAAG
>NW_007734586.1:69897-71359 GCF_000696425.1 Galeopterus variegatus | reverse complement strand
TTATTAATATTCAGCATAGCTCCTCACAAATTTTAATAGAAATGTCAGTTACAACTAAATTCATAAACCTTATGTAGAAAATCAGCCACTTGGGCCTAAAGTACTTAGTCAAATTTATTTATTTATTTATTACTTATTTACTCATTAGTGTCTTGCTTTGGCCTTACAACATTATATACAATATAACAAGATGAAATAAAACTTAAAATAACCAGGACCAGAATGAAAATGAGAGTAAGAAAGGCAATATAAAACTATAAGTGAGGCTAACATATAAAATGTGTTTTATAGTTTTTTCCTGTTTAAAAGAATAATTTAATTATATTCTTAAGAAATTTTATATAGTTTACACTGTTGGTGATATGTCTTTAATTTATTCTAAGAAAATCTGACTGAAGTCATTTGTTGAATATACTATTTGTATAAGTTTGGTAGCAATCAAGTTTTGTAATCGTTTTAATAAATTGAGGTATTTCCTTTAACTGTCATCTGTCAGTTGGCCTCTAAATCTGGTCTGAATTACTTAGAATGGTTTAGCATCCTCAAAATTGACCATACTGTACTGTAGAGTTTAACTTCCTAGCCACCTGATCATTTGATTCCCTAGATTGACTTAAGTCCCCTATTAGTCCCTAGTCATGTGTCAGTTTTACATTGTGAAGCCAATATCTAGCCTTACTTGAGCTAAGGTATTTTGAGCATGCTTACTCATAGCATTAAAAATAATTACAGTGAACTTAACTGAAAAAAAAAGATACTACCAAATAAAAATAAATCATGACTGACTTATTATGAGGGAAATAAAAAATACGGGTCTTTAAAAACCCTTAGGCATCTAAATCGTCAATTGGAACAAAATTACAATCAATATTTTTATAACAGTCATTATTTATTATTTAGTAGCTATATGTGTGTATGCTATCAATATATTAACTAGCTTTTGGTCAGTTTTGTGTTACTTCTTATTTTGTACTTTTGTATTAAGAATAACTTTTCAAGGTAGAAAATAATTTTTAAAATCCATTTTAGTTTACTGAATCATGGTTGGATGATTACCTGGCCCTCTAGTGTGAGTTCTGATTCTGGCTTTGTTTCACTTTGTTGTGCAACTTAAAGAATGTCCCCAGTGTGCTATAATTTGAGGGTTTTTTTTTTTAAGCTTTAAACTACTAATATACAGTGTTCAGTATCAAGCATGGTATAGTGGTTTAGCTTTATTTTCATTTGCTATTTATAAATGATCTTTCTGGCAATATTTACAAAAATGAACTTTAGCTTTATAACTATTAAAATATCTTGATTTTCAAGTTTATAACTAACTGCTAGTATTAAAAAGTCTTTTATATTTTTCCACGGGAACTGTATTTTTTCTGGTCTATACAACTGTGAAATCTTCTGAAAAAAATAATTTTTTCATTTTGGATACCATTGAGCTTTGCTCCATCTTTTGGACCTTAAAAAA
>NW_007734586.1:53359-69164 GCF_000696425.1 Galeopterus variegatus | reverse complement strand
AAAAAATCTTTGATTTGCTTGCTGACACAGTGCCTTGTGTTATATACATATTATATATATATATAGCATTATATACATATAATATATATGTGTTATATATACTATATATATATGGCATTCGGTATTTAATGAATTAGTAATAGTATAGAAGATCAAATTATAAAAATTCCAACTTGACTGATCTGAACTTAGTACTTGAATAAGAAGATATAATTCTGATCACAAATTGTAATTGCTGGTACTACTTCGTTTTTTGTTGATGTAGTGAAGTGGCAGGAGACATCCCAGTCCAGTAAGGTATATCAGAATCTTGGGTAGGGAGGAAGAATTATATATACATAATATAACATATATATATATATAACATATTACATAACAGATATATATTATATCTGTTCCCTTACCCTAAATCCTCCTAGCTGAGAATCATTTTGTCTAATGAGACATGTTACTGATAGCAATGGTCATATGGTTGCATATAAGGTATAGAGGCAGAAAATAGGTTGAGAAGCACTGCTACAGTGGGACAGAATGAGAACTCTTAACTGTTCTAGTTTAAGATTCTTGTGCCCTTCAAGAAAGGAAATGACTTTTTATTTAACTTAAATGTTCACTTTTTTTTTTTGTCTTGGTAGAACAAAGGTCATTTTAAAAATAACAGCTGTATTGAGATAAAACTTACAAACTATAAAATCTATCCTCTTAACATGGTTTTAGTACAACCACAATATCTAATTCCAGAACATTTTCATCATTCCAAAAATAAACCCCATACCTGTTAGGAGTCACTCCCCATTCTGCTCTCACCCTAGACCCTGGCAACCACTAATCTACTTTCTCTCTGTCTGGTTTTGACATTTCACATAAAGGGAATCATACAATATGTGGCCTTTTGTGACAAGCTTCTTTCACTTTGAATACTGTTTTCAAGGTTCAGTCATGTTGTACCATGTATCAATAATACTTCATTCCTTTTTATTGCCGAATAACTTTCCAGCTATTTACTTTTATAGGTTGTGCCAACTATTTTGGAAAAATTCAAGGAGAAGAAACCTCAAGTGGTACAAGCCCTGCAGGAGGCAATTGATGCAGTCTTCCTTACTGTAAGTTGATAGCATGGGTTTGTGGTTTTATCTAAAGTAAATTTTGTCAATGTAATATTTTGATTGTTCTTGACAATTGAGAAAAGCTCATTGTCTGCATTTTCTTTCTAAAGACCACGCTACAGAACATCAGTGAAGATGTTTTAGCAGTAATGGATAATAAAAATCCAACCATCAAGCAGCAGACATCTCTTTTTATTGCAAGAAGCTTCCGCCACTGCACTGCTTCTACCCTCCCAAAGAGCTTGCTAAAGCCCTTTTGTGCTGCTCTACTTAAGGTATAGAACTCTCTTTGAAATTGGGGGAGGACTGGCCAGTTAGCTCATTTGGGAGACTGTGGTGCTGGTTAAGACCAAGATCATGGTTCAGATTCCTGAACCAGCCAGCTACCAAAAAAAAAAAAAAGGAATATTTTGTATCTAGGCAAGATTTTTTTTTCCTACTAATTGGGTGCAGACACTAGCTGACTTTTCGACTGTAGATTATGATCTTTTTAGGAGCAGACCCTTTGCAGCTTCAGAAACTAAATCCAGATTCTTGTAACTGTTTGTGTTCCTGTTCTTGAAGGAAAGCACAAGTTACCTTTATGATTCCACTAACTGCTAAACATTTTATTTCTTACTTGGCCCACATTCTGTTGTTTAGCTGGATCTAACAAAGCATAGGTATCAAATCTGGATTATTTGAAGATCATTTGGGAGTGAGTCATTTCCAATAGAGGATAAGAAGAAAAGGAAGCACTTACTTGCTGAATGGATTACCAAAGGTTTCTTAACCAAAAAATTTGTGAAAGAGTAACAGTTAATTGGCAAAAGGAAAGCTATGCTTAGCTTCAGTAAATTGTAAAAGAAAACAAATTCTTCATCCAACAACTATAAATCTGAATTAAAATCAGTAATACCTAGGGCCAGCCCATGGCTCACTTGGGAGAGTGTGGTGCTGAGAACACCAAGGCCCCGGGTTCGGATCCTATGTAGGGATGGCCGGTTAGCTTATGGTTGAGCGTGGTGCTGACAACACCAAATCAAGGGTTAAGATCCCCTTACTGGTCATCTTTTTTTTTTTTTTGTCTTTTGTCTTTTTCCGTGTCCGGCAACGGATTGCAACCCTCAGTGTTGCCCCCGTACCGGACCGGGGACCGGCAACGGGATCGCAACCCTCAGTGTTGCTCCCGCGCCTCGCTCAGCCAGTGAGCGGGAACCAGTCCGTATGTGGGATCCGAACCCTCGGGCGGGAGCGCCGCCATGCTTCCCAAGCGGCGCACTATCCAGTGCGCCACCGGGCCGGCCCCTACTGGTCATCTTTAAAAAAAAAAAAAAAATCAGTAATACCAAAAAGTACCTTGCATTAAGATCATTTTGCTTATTACTTCTGGATTATAGCATATCAATGATTCTGCTCTGGAAGTCAGAGATGCTGCATTTGAAGCATTGGGTACTGCTTTAAAGGTGGTTGGTGAGAAAGCAGTGAACCCATTCTTAGCTGATGTGGACAAACTCAAGCTTGATAAGGTAGGTTAATAATGGATTATAATGAAAATTGGACAGCCGTCCTATCTCTTTGCATTATGGTTTTGTCTCTTGGAAATTAGAGGTATTGAATCCTTTTGGTCAGGATTTCTCAACTTTTTATTACCACTCACAATAGGAAAGAAATTTTACATTGCAGGCACACACATGCGCAATTGAAAGAAGTTTAGGAGGATGCTCTCTGGTATTTTTTTGTTTTCAGTTTTGTCTGTTCCGTTTCTTTAAGGAAAAACATGTTGATTTTACCTCATGAAATTTATTTTATTCTCCCCTGGTAGTTCATACGTAGGGTTTGAAAACATAGCCTTTAAAGATTTAAATTTCATCGCAGGCTACGATAGTGGTATTAGTAGAAATATCTTTCAAATTGTAACCAAAAAAATCTGAGTGACTAATCTGTAAAGAAGATGAAATGTTGGTGAGATAAATTTGTTTCTAATATGAGGGTACTTCAAAAAGTAAATGGAAGGGCCGGCCCGGTGGCGCACTGGAGAGTGCACCGCTTGGGAGTGCGACGGTGCTCCCGCCGAGGGTTTGGATCCCATGTGGAGACCGGTTCCCGCTCACTGGCTGAGCGCGGTGCGGGCGCAACACCGAGGATTGCGATCCCGTTGCCGGTCCCCGGTACAGGCGCGACACCGAGGGTTGCGATCCCGTTACCCATCAGTAAAAAAGACAAAAAAAAAAAGTAAATGGAAAATGGAATTAAAAGATAATTCAAATCCTTCCATGAACTTTTTGGTACCCTTGTATTTGGAAATTTTCCATTCTAAATACAGGTATCTTCTTTAAATGTGGTCATTCTAAGTTTATTATAATTCTAATTTGTGAAGAAATAAAATGTAAGATATTAATATCTCTTTACTGACAAGAAAGTGTAGATAATTTATCTTTGTTGAAAAGGAAACTTTTTTTCTTTGAATTCTCATGTATAATTGTGGTTTAGAAATGACTCATTAAGTAATAAATAATGTAGTGTTTGTGTTTCAAAGTTGGGCCTAATGATGTTCATCTCACTTTCATTCACCAGATCAAAGAATGTTCAGAAAAAGTAGAACTGGTACATGGTAAGAAAGCTGGACTAGCAGCTGATAAGAAGGAATTGAAAACTGTGCCGGGAAGGAATGCTGCTTCAGGGGCTGCAGGAGATAAGGACATGAAGGACATTTCAGCCCCCAAACCAGGACCCTTAAAAAAGGCACCTGCTACTAAGGTTAATAGATGGTTTTAGAAATAGAATTTTGTAAGGTAGGGTCTGAGCCTCAGGTTCATGGTTGTTCCTCCAATATGATTTCGTTTGATATTTGAATTCATTCAGCACATTGAGAGTACAGCAAAACATCTTTAATGAAGAAAGAATATTCTAACGATACAGTTGGCTTTTTGAAACTTTGAGATAAAAATGCTAAGGAAGGTACTGGAGTGCTTTTTTTGTCAAATCTTTACTGCGATTAAATACACAAATACAAAATTTACTATCTTAACCATTTTTAAGTGTACGTTTCATTGATATTAAATATATTCATAATGTCGTGCTACAATCATCATAATCATTTATTTATTCTGATTAAATACACAAATACAAAATTTACTATCTTAACCATTTTTAAGTGTACGGTTCATTGATATTAAATATATTCATAATGTCGTGCTACAATCATCATAATCATTTATTTATTCCCTTTACAACATGCTTTTCATGTTGTAACACTGAAACTCTACACCTATTAAACAATACCCATCCCCCGCCAGGATGTGATTTTCAAATTAATCTGTTAATGTAGTATAATTCCAGTCTATTGTTTTTGTTTCATTTATCTCATTAGCTCATTCTGAATTAGAAGTTTTTAGTATGGGGTCTGCAGATTACCCCATGGATGGTCTTTGGTTGGGGGCAGAGTCTATCTGACTTTGAAATTGTGTTAAATTCTGTGACACACAAAAAATATGTTTATTTTGGGGTGATCCTTCATTAACCAAAATTTCAGTGGGGCCTGTGACCCCAAAATGCTTAAGAACCACGATTCTAAATCCTTAAGAGATTTGATTTTTTAAAAATTACTTTTAGGTTGGTGGGCCACCTAAGAAGGGGAAACCAGCTGTACCAGGAGGCACAGGGAGCGCTGGAACCAAGAACAAGAAAGGACTGGAGACCAAAGAAGTAGTGGAGCCTGAGCTCTCAGTCAGTATTATACTTCTGCCTCAAACTTTTGAAACCTTGGAAAGTTGAGATCAATGAGAAGATATGAGTTCTTTCCTTGCTGGGTTCTATAACATACAGTTAATCAATATCTTTTAGTTTATTGAGACTCTCTTGGACAAACTTTGTGGCAGTTTAATAGAAGCCTCAGATACTATAGCATACCTATGAGAGTGTTCTTTAGTTTTGGCTGGGGTGTGTTTACGTTCTTGCCATCTGTTTAAGCAATTCCTAATTTTAATATGTTTTTGTACCTTACAGATAGAAGTATGTGAAGAAAAAGCTTCAGCTGTCCTTCCCTCTACCTGTATACAGCTTCTAGACAGCAGTAACTGGAAGGAGAGGCTGGCCTGTATGGAAGAGTTCCAAAAGGTAGGTGCGTAGGAGTGAATTGAGAGTGAAAGAAAATTAGATTATATGGAAGCAGTGAAATTGACAAATGAAGGATTTGTCTTCATTGCTGTGTTTTATACCAGTGAACATGTTTCATGGTGTTAACTAAATATAAGGTGGGGTTTTTTTGTAGCTGTGTGCTATTTGTTATCTTTCAACACCTGTATTCTATGGCTTCTATAAGCTCGTAACTTAGTATTTATTCAAGAAGATTAGGTTCTTATTCTGAATTATAAGGCTTAGATGAATTTTTAAATTATGGTACTTGCTCATAAACTTACTAGGCAAACAGATCTCTTCACCTAAACCACCCCTTATCCATTTTTTCCCCACTTCATCATCATCATTGCTTGATATTACCAATTGGTATGAAAAGCTCTCCAAAATCTGTTTTGGAAAGGAGCATCGTAGTTCATTTTGGCATATACTGAGTGATTCTAATGAGGAGGGGTATGAAGAAACTAAAAGAGCACTAGGACTTGAAGCAGGAGCCTTCCAGTCCCACATATACTGCTCATCTGGTTGGTTGGTTGGTTGGTTGGTTTATTTTGGGGCCTCTGGCAGGTATGGGAATCCAAACTCTTGACCTTGGTATTATAACACCGTGCTGAGCTAACTGGCCAGCCTCATCTGGTTTAGACCTGAGTCTGTGCATCCTAATTTAATACTTAACAACTTTTAACCTACCCTTCACTATGTTTTTAGGAAAATCAAGTAAGACAAAATATGTATAACCAGTTTCTGCCACACACTAGGCAAATGAAAACCGTTACTTTCCTTGTAGCAAATGATTTTTGAATTCTTGAAATATGAAATAAAAAATTTTCAGTGATATTAATATAACAGCCATATACCAAGCATCTAGCTTAAAAAGTGAAGTGTGATAACAAACTGTATAAGCTCCCACTATAACCCTCCTCAATTCTATTCTACTGCCTCCTTCAGAGGTAACCACTTATTTGACTTTGGTATTTATCATTCCTTTGGAACTAATCTTTAACCCTTTAATTTTCTTATTCTCTTATTTTACTTTAAGGCTGTTGAACTAATGGACCGAACTGAAATGCCATGCCAGGCATTAGTGAGGATGCTGGCCAAGAAACCTGGATGGAAAGAAACTAATTTTCAGGTATTTTTTAATTGGAGATTTAATATCTTTTATTGAAGTAAGTTATATTACATCATCCTGTGGAATAATATAGAGGTATAGTTTGGGTAGTGATTTTTAATGAACAGTGGAGTGTGTGCATTTTAATTAAACACATAACTAACTTTATGTAATTAGGAGTTTAGATATATATAAATAAATACATAAATATGTATAATTTGTATTATTTATATGTATGCATTTTTACTCTTCATTGTTTAGGCCTAGAAATCCTCTCATCTCATCTTTACATATTCAAGGGAGAGATAAACAATAAAGTAGCTTTCTTATTTGTTTGGGTAAAAATTAGGTGCGGTCCTTAAGTTGCCAATGAAAATATACCACATCGTCAGTTTTATAGCCTGTTTAACTGATAATAAAGCCAAAATTTAGCAATATGAAGTAATTAGTGTAAAAAGTAGGTGTAGCGGGAGGTATAGGAAAGTAGTACTGGAAAGAAAACAAGAATTTTCTAGATGTTCATAGAATAGACCTCTTGCTAAACAAACTTAAAGTGCACATGGTTTATTTTTAGCACCTTCCTGTTCTCTTTTTTGCTTCTCTTCTGCCACCTCTTATTTTCTCTCTAGGATCCTCAGGTTCCTTGTGCACTGTGTTACAGCCCCTCATCCATAGTAGCCAGCTCCACGGAGTCCATATATTCCAAAAGATTCTCATCCTATTCTCTTCCCCTCACACCACAACATTTAAAACTTCTCTTTACGTAGCTTCTCAGATAAGTGAAAGGAGGACACCTGATTTGAGCTAATACCTTCCTGTGTATTAGATCCATAAGAAATAATTATATATATATACGTTGAGACTTTTGTTTTGGTGGCTGGCTGGTACAGGGATGAGACTATCGAGGCTATAAAATTCATTGATCTAAAATACACAATACAGTGGGTTTTAGTTTATTCAGAGTTCTGCAACTCTTACTACTATCTAGTTTTAGAATATTTTCATCACCCAAAAAAGAAACCCCATGCCCATTAACAGTCACTCCATTCCTCGCCCCCCCACCAGCCCCTGATAACTTTTAAATCTATTTTCTTTCTCTATGGATTTGCCTCTCCTGGACATTTCATGTAAATGGAATCATATAATATGTGGACTTTTGTGTCTGGCTTTCATTTAGCATAATGTTTTAAAGGTTCATCCCTGTTGTAGCATGTATCATGTTTTTTGGTTTTTTTTTATTGCCAAATAATATTCTGTTGTACAGGTATTTTCCCATTCATCGGTAGATGGGCATTTGGGTTGTTTCCACTGTTTGGCTATTGTGAATGATGCTGCTGTGAACATTCATGTACAGATTTTTATGTGAACACGTTTTCAGTTCTCTTGGGTATATACCTAGAAGTAGAATTACTAGGTCATATGATAACTCTGTGTTTAACTATTTGAGGAATTGACAAACCGTTTTCCAAAGTAGCTGCCACATTTTACATTTGCACCAGCAATGTATAAGAATTCCAATTTCTCTACGTCCTTCCCAATACTTGTTATTTTTCATCTTTTTGATTCTGATATCCTAGAGAGTATTAAATGTAGTCTCACTGTAGTTTAATTTGCAGCTATCAACATCTCTGCTTGGTTAACTTAGTGGTCGGCCAATGACTGGACAGAGATTTCCTTAACTACCTTGAACCAATATGTCTTCCACTCTTTGCGAAGGGTATCTGTGTGTGTGGGCATGCAATCATTGCTCCAGCACTTTACAACTTTACCTTAGCCTTCACATCTTGCTTATACAGGGTTCTGAAGGTCAGCCAGAGGTAAAAGATTAGGGCCCTTTTAGGTTCTTCTTGGACATGCACACAGCCTAGAATATGCTTATGGCCCTATAAATTCTCAAAGTCCTCTGTGGAGGTCTTATTCCCTAGATCTTCCTTTTATGTTTTTGACCAAGCTCCTTTGTCCTAACTGGTATTGCAGCCTCAGGCAGCTATGGTGTTAGATGTTAAACAATTGCCACTTTTCAGAGTTCTGAAAGAGTTGATTTTGACAATTTTTGCCAGTGTTCATATTGCTTTTATGAAGGATCAGCTTTTCAGAGGTACTTACTCCACCATTCCAGAAGTCCCACTTCTGGATAATTGCATTTTAAAAGAGGGTGTTTATTACCTAAATGGATCTATAGTTGATGGAATTTCTAGTAGCTTAACAAAGTAAAGTTAAAATATTTAGGGCTGGCCAATTAGCTCAGTTAGTTAGAGCAGTGCTGATAACAACAAGGTCAAGGGTTCAGATCCCCTTACCAGTCAGCCACAAAAAAAATAAATAAATAAAATAAAAAATTTAGGGCCGGCCCGGTGGCGCACTGGATAAGTGCGCCGTTTGGGAAGCGCGGTGGCGCTCCCGCCCGAGGGTTCGGATCCCACATACAGACCGGTTCCCGCTCACTGGCTGAGCGAGGCGCGGGAGCAACACCGAGGGTTGCGATCCTGTTGCCGGTCCCCGGTCCGGTATGGGGGCAACACTGAGGGTTGCGATCCGTTGCCGGACACGGAAAAAGACAAAAGACAAAAAAATAAAAAAATAAAAAATTTAGACAGTACAAAGGGAAATACTTATGGGTGGAGGGGTCTAACATCACATTAACATCTCTATAATTGTTGTCCACAGCTCCTTCCATTCTTCCTTAAAATCTCCAAATTCTCTATTATCTCCCATGTTCTGTGTGGCGTGTGTGTGTCGTGGTTTTTTTGTAGGCAACCCTAGTAGTAACTCTGAGTTATGCAGTTAGTATGGTTATTTATTATGTATTTTAGGATGTGTATTCAGTACTAAATGCAAATGATCATAAGAGGAGGAAAATATAGATATCAGATTTTTCAATTCATAAACTTTCCATGTGGTAACATTGCTTATCAATATTTTGAAATATTGAGTGGTTTGGGTTTTTTCCCTTCTCTTCACTGTCAATTTAGCTACTTTAGTTGATAATAGTTAAAAGATAAAAATATTTTGCTTCTTTGCTTAACGTTCTGACTTTAGTTTGGTTGTGTTCTCAGCTGTTCCTAATTATTGTTAATATAAGTAAATAAACAAATGTCTTTGGCTTACTCATTACTGTATGATACTTATCCTTGTTCAGGTGATGCAAATGAAACTTCACATAGTTGCTTTGATTGCCCAGAAGGGAAATTTTTCCAAAACTTCAGCTCAGGTTGTATTAGATGGCCTTGTAGACAAGATTGGAGATGTGAAATGTGGGAACAATGCAAAAGAAGCTATGACAGCAATGGCTGAAGCTTGTATGTTGCCATGGACAGCTGAACAGGTTAGTGATACAGTTCTGTTTCCATTAGTTTTCCCAATTTTTTCCCAAACTTTAATTTAAGCTTACTAATTAAACTCTGGTTCTGATCTTCTCGAGTAAAACCACTTTTGATACTGCATTTTTATTTTTACCTTTAATAATGCACTGTTGCCCGATAATGAAAATATATCATAGTCAAAAATATTCTATAGAAAATGAGAGTAATTTTTTCTTAAGACATTATAACCCAGAGTGATCACTAATGAACGGTCCAGGATGTTTTTTATATTACTGTCACCTCATTTTCTTGTGTAGGCTAAATCTTTTTTCCTAAGGCATTCTTGCAGTTGTTTTAGCATCAGTAAAACTATGCTTAACCCACATCTGCTTTAATGTTATGCTGTATTTGTGTAAGAAATATGAGAGAAAACATAGATGTTATTGTTTTTCCCCTGCTCCAGGTTATGTCAATGGCTTTCTCACAGAAGAATCCCAAGAATCAGTCAGAAACTCTGAATTGGCTATCAAATGCAATAAAAGAATTTGGTTTTTCTGGGTAAGTCTGAGAGAAATCAAGTAGAAAATAATTAAATGTTTTCCCAGTCTCTAATTGGTGATTATTTGTCAAAGCTATCGCTGCTTATTTCCAGAACTAGAGCTAGTATCTAATTTATATAAAGTACCTTTCTTCTTAAAAGTCTGTATCGGCTTATGTTCCTGTATTATGATGTCCACTAAAATAGTTCTCCAAGTTATTTTTAATCAAGTGTTAATAGCTGCCCCACAGAAAAGCCAGTCCCAAGGATTTCTAGTCAAACATGTTTGGAAATTACTACATATAATCACATTTGTTTAGAAACATACAGTGCACCTTAGTGAATTAAATGCTTTCAGAAGCCCTGTGGTAGAAAAGTTTGTTTAACTGTGTTTAACTCACTGTTTTCCAAGCTTATTTGCATATACAACACAGTTGTTTATTTTATTCAACAAAATTTTGTACAGCTTTATTTCAGGCACTTTTTTTTTGGTCTTTTTGTCTTTTTTCGTGAGCGGCAACGGATCGCAACCCTCAGTGTCGCGCCCGTACCGGACCGGGACTGGCAACGGGATCGCAACCCTCGGCGTTGCCCCCGCTCCTCGCTCAGCCAGTGAGCGGCCGGTCTGTATGTGGGATCCGAACCCTCGGTGGGAGCGCCGCCGCGCTTCCCAAGCGGCGCACTGTAGCAGTGCGCCACCGGGCTGGCCCCTATTTCAGGCACTTTTTAAAGCACTTTCCAAATAATAATAGTTCATTTGATATAATCCTCATAAAAACCACGTGAGGTATTATGTTATCCCTGTTTTATAGATGAGGAAACTAAGGCACAGAAAGCTTAAGTAAATCTGCCTACATCATAGCTAGGAAAGTGGCAAAGCCAAGATTTGAATCCAGGCATTCTGATTCAAAGAGAGAATACTATAACTGCTATACTATGTTGCCTTTCTCTGCACCATGCTACTTTTTACGATATGCCTCTTAAATCTTTGCAAAACAGTGTTTTTGAGTTCTACCAACTGAAGAAACACCTATCTAGAAGTTATCATTCAAGTGTCAATCAAGCAAATAATTGTTTATGTCAGTGTCTGTGGTGTCCTCCTGTTTGAGGGTATTTTTATAATTCCTTCTTAATTGTACAGTCTTTGATATAAAACAAATCTCTTACAATGTCACATAAAAGCCAAGTGAGTATATTTACCTCTTTTGTTCATTCATGATTTTTTTTAATTAATTTATTAAATAACTACATATTGGCCACAACACTGTTCTAGTTATCTGTACCAGGCCCTGGCAGCATATCATGGACAAAATTAAATTCCTGTTTTCCTGGAACTTATAGTTGAGTAAGAGGAAAAAAATGTATCAGGAGGTATAATTGAACAATGGAATAAAAATAAAACAGGATAAGGAATTAGGTGGTATCACCTTGGTATAGTTGGGATAGTATTGTTTTCTATAGGATAGTCCAAGGGTCTTTCCTGAAAAAATGACATTTGAGCAGAGACCAGGACATGAGAGGAGAGGAAACTGATACTCTGCGACAAGAGCATTCAAGACCTAGGAACAGCAATTGCAAGAGCCCTGTGGTAGGAGTACGTGTGGTATATTTAAAAATAGCAAGGAGTGTATGCTTTTCAGAATGTAGCTGGAGTGGAGTTAGTGAGCTGGTAGGGAGTGGCAGGAGATCAGAGAAAGAATGGGGGCCAGCTCATATAGGGCCTCAGCACTTTGAATAGGTTGGAAAACCATTAAAGGGTTTTGAGCAGAAGAGTAACAGGATCATTCTGACTATAGTCAGAGGGAACAGATAGTAGAGATCAAAGACAGGGAGACTAATTAGTAAGCTACTGGAATAATCCTGTCAAGAGATTATAGGAGCTTGGACATAGACAGACTCAAAATATATTTCAAAAGTAGAAGTGAACAGGATATTAGATATAAGAAAGAAACAAGTCAGGGATGACACAGGAGTCAAGGATAGCCTGAGCAAGTGGAAGAATAATGTGGCTCTTTAAGGAAGTAGAAAAGATTGTGGGAGGAGCCTGTTTGTAGGTTGGAGTATGGACAATCAGGAGTTTGATTTTGATGTGTTAGATGTAAGATGTCTGCTAGACATACAAATGGAAATGTCACAAAGGCAGTGGATATATGAAACTGGTGTTTAGAAGAGAGTTCAAGAGTGAATTTAAGAAAATTAAGCATAATAGGGTTGATCAGCATATTGACAGTATTTAAAGCTCACTTTAAAAGTGAATGTAAAAAGAGAATAGGTGAGAACTTTTCCAAAGGAAGCCAGTTCTAGAGTCTGACTTTCTAAAACTCTCTTGAATATTTCAAGGGTTTTATTTATTTATTTTTTTTTCCTTTTTGTCTTTTTTCGTGACCGGTAACGGGATCGCAACCCTCTGTGTCGCGCCTGTACCGCGACCGGCAACAGGATTGCAACCATCAGTGTTGCGCCCGCACCGCGCTCAGCCAGTGAGCGGGAACCGGTCTCTATATGGGATCCGAACCCTCGGTGGGGGCGCCGCCATGCTCCCAAGCGCCACACTCTACTGAGTGCGCCACCGGGCCGGCCCTATTTGTTTGTTTTTAATTCTAAATGTTATTTCTTCTAGGTTGAATGTCAAAGCTTTCATTAGCAATGTGAAGACAGCTCTTGCTGCAACAAACCCAGTGAGTACATACTAGCATATGTAGGAGCATTATAGCTATCTTTGTGGTTTTGTTCTGACTTGGAAAGTTCTTTTCATTTTACCTGGCAGGCTGTGAGGACTTCTGCTATCACCCTGCTTGGTGTGATGTTTCTGTATGTTGGTCCCTCTTTGCGAATGTTCTTTGAGGATGAGAAGCCTGCCCTTCTATCCCAGATAGATGCAGAATTTGAGAAGGTAAAGTTTCCACAAATGGTACAATCCATTGATGAACTTGAGAATCTCATATTAGTTAAGAATAAACTTTTAAAACTTTGGAATAAAGAATATGTATGCTTTTGTTCTTAGATGCATAAATTATCCCTGAAAGAGTACATAAGAAATTGATTACTTTGTCTTTGAGGAAGAAAACTGGGTAGCTGTGGTATAGGATGGGAAATTTTTCTCTTTATATCTTTATGTACGTTTGGAATTTCAAACATTGTGAATGTATTCCCTATTCAGAAAGTACATTAAATATAATATCTTCACAAATTTAAAATCAAGAAAGAAATTTGACCCTCCTTGAATAAACTTTCCAACTGAAATTGTTCAGTGTTGGCAGACTTACTCTGTATTGTCTTGGGCATACAAGTCAAATGACAACTTCATGATTGAGAAGTCAGATTCTGATAGGTTTGTATAAAAATAAGCTTTTGCCATATAATTTTAAAATTGGAATCTAGGTAGGAATTAAAATATCTGCTATATAAATAAGTACTATGAAGGAATGAGAAAGTTTGACACATGTACCTTCTTTTATTTGTTTGCTCCCATATCCTTCAACTTCATTAGCCTCACTCATTCATTTGTGTGTAGATGCAGGGACAAAGCCCACCTGCTCCAACCAGAGGGATTTCCAAGCACAGCACAAGCGGTACAGATGAAGGAGAAGATGGAGATGAACCAGATGATGGAGGCAATGATGTTGTTGATCTTTTACCAAGGACAGAGATCAGGTAGGGTTTCAATCTGTGAAATGGTTTATTTCATTTATTGTACTGAATTCTTTTTTTTTTTTCCTTTTTGTCTTTTTTACTGACCGGTAACGGGATCGCAACCCTCGGTGTTGCGCCCGCACCGCGCTCAGCCAGTGAGCGGGAACCAGTCTCCACATAGGATCCAAACCCTCGGCGTGAGCGCCGCCACGCTCCCAAGCGGCGCACTCTCCAGTGCGCCACCGGGCCGGCCCATTGTACTGAATTCTTAATGGTGCCTACCTGGATTCAGTAAAGGCAACTTCTGTGACATCAGTATTCCTTTAAGAGTCTGGAATTAAAGGTCCTGTCTACTATTTTTCAGTGATAAAATCACTTCAGAGTTGGTTTCTAAGATCAGTGACAAGAATTGGAAGATCCGGAAAGAAGGCCTAGATGAAGTGGCAGGTATTATCAATGAAGCAAAATTTATCCAACCGAATATAGGTGAACTTCCCACCGCCTTGAAAGGTCGACTCAATGATTCAAATAAAATCTTGGTACGTAAGGCATATGCCTGTTCTTTTTCTTCCCTCCCTTCTGCTACAGGGTATTCTTTTTCATTGCAGCCTTCACTAGCAGAAAAAGTGGTTACTTTATTCATTTTGAACTAGAAATAGCTTCCTTTAATTTCTTGTGTGTCTCAAAATATGTTGGTAGATGGCAGGTTTATTAACCAAATTTTCATGAGTCTCAGAATTTTCTTTTTATAGGAATCCAATATTAAATATCTTTCTATAAAACTGCCTGTAATATACATAAATATGCTTAGTTTCTAATTTTTAAATTCAGATTTTTATGTTAGGGTTTCCTTAAACGAGGCTTTACTTTACTTTAAAATTGTGACATAGTACAATTTCTGGTCTAAAATAGTAATAATCCAGTTTTATGAACTGATGATAAAAGGAGAGGCCATTGCCTAAAAATCATTCATAAGCTAATTAGAATAGCTCACAACAAGCTGATTTCTCTGTCTCTAAAGTAGGCCAGAAATCTACAGAATTGACTGTGTAGCAACAAACTTGCAAAACTTTGCATGCAGCTTGCTTATGGTTTGAGCATAAAATGGTGCTCTTTCCACTCAGGTGCAACAGACATTGAATATCCTCCAGCAATTGGCAGTAGCCATGGGCCCAAACATCAAGCAACATGTCAAGAATTTAGGCATCCCTATCATCACAGTCCTTGGAGATAGCAAGGTAAACCTAACTCTTCACCATAGGCCCATTCTGGAATAAGCCAGCCACATTCTTGGGCTAAGGATAATTCTCTTTTCTAGAGTACATGTAAAGAGCCTTTATGAACTTTATAAAGATAAGAATATTAGAAGAAAAATAGTAAATGTTTTTACCTTCCCAGAAGTATTAAGGTGACCAGATATATCACCAGCTTTGTGACCCTTAGATAAGTTATCTTCTCAGAAGTTATTTATCTGTGAAATTTCTTTCTTACAGAATTTAATGAGTGTGTATAGAGTAAGATACATTTTATTGTGCTTGTCTCATATAGTATGCACTTAATGAATGGTTGCTATTATAGTTATATATTGTATAAAGTATTGATATAGTGAATAAATATATGAATTTTGGGGACGTGGTATTATTTATTTTCTGCTTCTTTTCCCCTGAACTACTACAGCAGGATCTTCTAGTAGTTCAGTAAGGTAGTTGTGGTTTCATAGTCCTAGAAGTGTCATTGAAGGTTGCAGGCCTCTTATATTTTGCCCTAGACTGAATATTTGAATGTCTCTTTTATTTTGTGTAATTCATTTAATTTGAGGAATTGGGCTATTTTAATATTTTTGTGTGTCAGTAAGTCCTCATTGTGTGAATGCAAATCAATATAAAAACATAATTTAAATGTTTAGTCAGATTGTTAGCAATTTCAGTCTTAACCATTTATGTGGTCTCTAACACCTAGAATTCTGTTCTTTGGCAGATAGTTAGGGACATAAGAACCC
>NW_007734586.1:50372-52563 GCF_000696425.1 Galeopterus variegatus | reverse complement strand
TTTTTTTTTTTTTTTTAACTTTTTGTCTTTTTTACTGCCCGGTAACGGGATCGCAACCCTCGGTGTCGCGCCCACACCAAGCTCAGCCAGTGAGCGGGAACCGGTCTCCACATGGGATCCGAACCCTCGGCGGGAGCGCCGCCACGCTCACAAGCGGCGCACTCTCCAGTGCGCCACCGGGCCGGCCCGGTTTTTAATTCTTGATCTCTTCATCCTGATGATAAAATCCCATAATGTATAACCTGTAACCACTTTATTGCCAAACTTGTTGTTTAAACAAAACAGTATTCTTCTTTTCAGTGAGATAGAAATTGTTGATACTATAAAGTTAGAAATTTTACATGTGTGAAAACTTTTGGCGGGGCTTCTGGTCAAGATGGCAGAATAGACGGTCCCTAGCATCACACTCTCCAATTTACAACTATAAAAAAGCAACAACAGCCAAGCTGGGGCCGCTAGAGCTCAGGGGAAGAAGAGGGAAGACCTATGGAGTTCATGAAGGCGGGAGAAGCCATGATGAGAGAAAGAAAAAACTGCTTGGAACATTTTGGGCCATGGCCGCTTTAAGGCTGGAGCTGCTAAGTGCACAGACAGAGCAGGAGCCGGCAGAAGCCACAGCTGTACCCTTCAGATGGAGTTGCTTGGAGGTGGGAGGGGAGAAGGGGGCCTTGGCGGCCCCTAGGGCAACAAGATCACTAATAGGGTTCCCGTGGACCCACACAGGAGCGAGGAGCCACAACAACTGAAAAAAAGGNCAGAGATTCGGGAAGCAAGATCTAAAGAGCGTGTTCCTCTTACATGATATTTTATGCCCAGATCACTATTTTGCCTAATTAACAGAGTACAGGGTTTTTACAACTTGGAGTTTTATATTTCTACTTTACTTTGGAGTTTTAGTACAACCATAGAACTACTTTCTATTTCAGAGACGATGGTTCCAATATGTTCCTGAGGACCTTATACAAACTTTTGTTGTTTCTGTTCATAAAGTAACAAGTTTTTACCCTCTACCTCCAAAGTGTAGTTGATATTATTTTTGCTAATTCTGTTTTCTGTTTAGAATAATGTTCGAGCTGCTGCCCTAGCCACTGTGAATGCTTGGGCAGAACAGACTGGCATGAAGGAATGGCTGGAGGGAGAAGATCTTTCTGAAGAACTCAAAAAAGAAAATCCTTTCTTGAGACAAGAGGTTAGTACCATAAATGAATTATGTCTTTTACCTCCATAGGGGCTTGGGTCTGCCTGATACGTACACATTTATGGCTAGAATAAGTTTCATTATAAAACAGTTTATAAAATGAAACCAAATTCCTGGAGCTTTTTGTATTCGTGTGCTGCTTTTTTTTTTTTTTTTTTTGCCTTTCATGTGCTTCTTTAACAAAAAAACTTCTTAAAGGACTAGTCTCTTTGCTGGATTTTCTCTTTTCTTTCTTTCTTTTTTTTTTTTTTTGGTGGCTGGCCAGTATGGGGATCTGAACACTTGACCTTAATGTGTTACAAGGCTGCGCTCCGGCCAGCTGAACTAACTGGCCAGCCCAGATTTTCTCTTTTCCTGAACAAGTGATAANAAAAAAAAAAAGCAGTATTTGACAAAATCCAACACTCATTTATGAAAAAACTCTCAGCAAGTTAGTAATAGAATTACTTCAACTTGATAAAGAGCATCTGCAAAAAACCTCTACAGATAACATTATCTTTAATGATGAAAGACTGAATGCTTTCCCTTTAAGATCAGGAACAAGGCAGGCATGTCAACTCTCACTACTGTTATTCTTCATAGTACTGGAAGTTCTAGTCACTGCAATAAGGCAAGAAAAAGAAATGGAAGTCATACAGATAGGACAAAGAATAAATAAAACTGTCCCTAATTGCAAATAACATGACTGTGTGCATAGAAAATCCAAAGAAATCTATATGTAAACTCCTTGAACTAATCAATGAGTTCAGCAAGATTGCGAGATATAAAATCAACACACAAAATTAGTCACATTTCTTGATACTGCAGTGAACATGCAGAAACCAAAATTAAAAAACATAATACCATTTACAGTTGCTTCAGAGAAAATGAAATCCTTAGTTATATATACACTTAAAACACAAGTAGAATATGTATGCTAAAAATTACAGAAGGCTGATGAAAGAATTCAGAGAAGACCTAAATAAATGAAGAGACATTCTGTGTTTGACTGGA
>NW_007734586.1:46584-49249 GCF_000696425.1 Galeopterus variegatus | reverse complement strand
ATGATACCACCACTCTAGAAAACAGTTTCTTATTTTCTTATAAAACTAAACATGCAGTTACCATATGATCCAGCAATTGTACTCTTGGGCATCTATTTCAGAAAAGTGACAGTTCGTGCCACACAAAAACCTATACACAAGTGTTCATAGCAGCTTTAGGCATAATAACCAAAAACTGGGGGTATAGCTCAGGGATAGATCATTTGACTACATAATAGCCGAGAACTGGAAACACCTCAGATATCCTTCAACAAGTGAGTGGTTAAACAAATTGTCATACATCCATATCTGGAATATTTAGCAATAAGGAACAAACTGTTGATATATGCAACAACTTAGATAAATCTCCAAGGAATTCTGCTGTATGACAAAAACCAATCCCAAATGGTTACATACCATATGATTCCATCTATAAAACGCGTTTGCAATGACAAAATTTTAGAAATGGAGTACAGATTGGTTGTACCAGGGACTGGGGATGTGGGAAGGAAGGGGAATGGGTGTGATTATAAAAGGTTAACACGAGGAATCCTTGTAATGAAACTGTTCAGAATCCTAATTGTGGTGGCAGGTATATTAACATGTACATGATAATACTGTATAGAACTAAATACACACAAATGAGTACAAGTAAAACTGGATTGTAACAATGTCAGCATCTTGGTTGTAATACTGTAGTACAGTTTTCTAAAGTGCTCCTATTGAAGGAAACCAGGTAAAGGGTGCATGGGATCTTTCTGTATTATTTCTTTAACTGCAAGTGTATCTACAATTATCTTAATAAAAATTTCTATTAAAAAATAAATATAGGTTTGAATTATTTTAGGAGTATAGAGGGAAAAAAAAAGTCAATGTAGACAAAAAATAGGAGTCCTGATAGAATTTGTCATCTCCTGATCAAATAAATGTTTTGGCTCTTCCCTAGCTAAATATTTCTTAAAACTTTAAAAAAAAAAAAAAGAAAGAAAAGTTTTTTATCTTTTGAATGTATTAAGAATTATTACAGCTTCATAATTTAGTGCCCGAATATGGTCCAAAGAACTATGTTCTTATCTTAAACATGATTGTCATCATTGCATATATTACTTAAATATGGTACTTCTTGAGGAATGAAAAGTACTGATTTCATTGTAGTTGTAGTCTAAGAGTTAATTCAGTGTTTGGGACTAATGAAATCAGTAAGTCTGAGACCATAAATAATAACAATTTTCCACTTAAAGTGTGTAACTAGTCTTTATTTCTTTTGGCAGCTTCTGGGCTGGCTGGCTGAGAAACTACCTACTCTTCGTTCCACCCCCACAGACCTTATCCTTTGTGTTCCTCATCTCTACTCCTGTCTAGAAGACCGAAATGGAGATGTGCGGAAGAAGGCCCAAGATGCTTTGCCTTTCTTCATGATGCATTTAGGATATGAAAAAATGGCCAAGGCTACTGGGAAGTTAAAGGTATTAATACTTGTTGCTTTTGCTTTTGCTGCTGCTGCAAATCACTAGAAAAATACTGAATGTGAATTTATATAAGCAAAAGGTTATATTTTCTATGAATTTCAATTTGAAATCCTAATGAGAGCAAAAATACTTAGCAGTGTAGAAGTTCTAAGAATCTGTTGTCATTCTGCCCTCTAGAATGATAGCCACTTTAGTGTGACTTCATAATATGTGTTACTTCTCTTGTACTGTGTGCTGCCTCCCTTCATTGGTCTTTCAGAACTAGCTCAGTCATTTGACAATAGATCTATTAGTAAGTTTAGAATGAGGGTATCATTTATGTGACCTCTCATTTCTTCTGTTATATTGTCTCTCTAGCCAACTTCTAAAGATCAGGTACTGGCCATGCTAGAGAAAGCCAAAGCTAACATGCCAGCCAAGCCTGCCGCACCTGCTAGAGCAACTTCAAAACCAATGGGAGGGTCAGCTCCAGCCAAATTCCAGCCTCCATCAGGTAACTCTATCTTGAGATGGTCAAAGGGGAAGAAAATAGCCCTACAGAACTCTAAACAGACATCCAGCCTTCTTTTTTTTTGTTTAATCACATATCTTCACAGCCTAGATCCCAAGCCCTCCCTCCCTCCCTTCCTCTCTCCTTCCCATCCTTTCATAAATATTAGTCAAGTACCTATTTTATGCCAGGAACCGTGCTAAGGATACAAAGATGATTAATTTGGTTTTTAATTCTTTTTTTTTTTTTTCCTTTTTGTCTTTTTTACTGACCGGTAACGGGATCGCAACCCTCGGTGTCGCGCCCACACCAAGCTCAGCCAGTGAGCGGGAACCGGTCTCCACATGGGATCCGAACCCTCGGCGGGAGCACCGCCACACTCCCAAGCGGCGCACTCTCCAGTGTGCCACCGGGCCGGCCCGGTTTTTAATTCTTGATTTCTTCATCCTGATGATAAAATCCCATAATGTATAACCTGTAACCACTTTATTGCCAAACTTGTTGTTTAAACAAAACAATATTCTTTTCAGTGAGATAGAAATTGTTGATACTATAAAGTTAGAAATTTTACATGTGTGAAAACTTTTGGTGGGGCTTCTGGTCAAGATGGCAGAATAGACGGTCCCCAGCATCACACTCTCCAATTTACAACTATAAAAAAGCAACAATGGGCCGGCCCTGTGGCTCACTCGGGAGAGTGCGGTGCTGATAACACCAAGGCCAAGGG